>NW_026948760.1:0-37787 GCF_035770615.1 Melospiza melodia melodia | reverse complement strand
TGATTGTGCCGCTCACAGCGCTCTCCTTAGCGCGGCTTCTGCCGAAAGACGCCCGGCAGCGGCTCTTACCTCCGGAGAGCATCCTACCTTCCTCTTTAGCTCCTCTTCTCATCTACACCTCGGCAACAAGCTCTTCCACTATGTCTGGCTAGGAAAAACTGTGCCAGCACAGAAAACATCTCCCATCGTGTTCTAGAAGTTGCACGGATGTCTGCCAAGTGTTTGGCAGGAAGAAAAGAAAAGTTGTCCAAAACAGCTTCCAATCGAATGTTCCTGTGATTGGAAAAGTCAGGAGAGTGCAAAGGTACTGTTTTCTATCAGTTGGCAAGGTGCGCACACAATCCCAGTGTTGTACAGCTTGCTTCTTCACCTTCCCGAAGCTGCCGCTCTCGCCGGCTGCCGGAGCCCAAGAAGCGGCTTCTTCGCGCAAAGACGATTGTGCCGCTCACAGCGCTCTCCTTAGCGCGGCTTCTGCCGAAAGACGCCCGGCAGCGGCTCTTACCTCCGGAGAGCATCCTACCTTCCTCTTTAGCTCCTCTTCTCATCTACACCTCGGCAACAAGCTCTTCCACTATGTCTGGCTAGGAAAAACTGTGCCAGCACAGAAAACATCTCCCATCGTGTTCTAGAAGTTGCACGGATGTCTGCCAAGTGTTTGGCAGGAAGAAAAGAAAAGTTGTCCAGAAACAGCTTCCAATCGAATGTTCCTGTGATTGGAAAAGTCAGGAGAGTGCAAAGGTACTGTTTTCTATCAGTTGGCAAGGTGCGCACACAATCCCAGTGTTGTACAGCTTGCTTCTTCACCTTCCCGAAGCTGCCGCTCTCGCCGGCTGCCGGAGCCCAAGAGCGGCTTCTTCGCGCAAAGACGATTGTGCCGCTCACAGCGCTCTCCTTAGCGCGGCTTCTGCCGAAAGACGCCCGGCAGCGGCTCTTACCTCCGGAGAGCATCCTACCTTCCTCTTTAGCTCCTCTTCTCATCTACACCTCGGCAACAAGCTCTTCCACTATGTCTGGCTAGGAAAAACTGTGCCAGCACAGAAAACATCTCCCATCGTGTTCTAGAAGTTGCACGGATGTCTGCCAAGTGTTTGGCAGGAAGAAAAGAAAAGTTGTCCAAAACAGCTTCCAATCGAATGTTCCTGTGATTGGAAAGTCAGGAGAGTGCAAAGGTACTGTTTTCTATCAGTTGGCAAGGTGCGCACACAATCCCAGTGTTGTACAGCTTGCTTCTTCACCTTCCCGAAGCTGCCGCTCTCGCCGGCTGCCGGAGCCCAAGAAGCGGCTTCTTCGCGCAAAGACGATTGTGCCGCTCACAGCGCTCTCCTTAGCGCGGCTTCTGCCGAAAGACGCCCGGCAGCGGCTCTTACCTCCGGAGAGCATCCTACCTTCGTCTTTAGCTCCTCTTCTCATCTACACCTCGGCAACAAGCTCTTCCACTATGTCTGGCTAGGAAAAACTGTGCCAGCACAGAAAACATCTCCCATCGTGTTCTAGAAGTTGCACGGATGTCTGCCAAGTGTTTGGCAGGAAGAAAAGAAAAGTTGTCCAAAACAGCTTCCAATCGAATGTTCCTGTGATTGGAAAAGTCAGGAGAGTGCAAAGGTACTGTTTTCTATCAGTTGGCAAGGTGCGCACACAATCCAGTGTTGTACAGCTTGCTTCTTCACCTTCCCGAAGCTGCCGCTCTCGCCGGCTGCCGGAGCCCAAGAAGCGGCTTCTTCGCGCAAAGACGATTGTGCCGCTCACAGTGCTCTCCTTAGCGCGGCTTCTGCCGAAAGACGCCCGGCAGCGGCTCTTACCTCCGGAGAGCATCCTACCTTCCTCTTTAGCTCCTCTTCTCATCTACACCTCGGCAACAAGCTCTTCCACTATGTCTGGCTAGGAAAAACTGTGCCAGCACAGAAAACATCTCCCATCGTGTTCTAGAAGTTGCACGGATGTCTGCCAAGTGTTTGGCAGGAAGAAAAGAAAAGTTGTCCAAAACAGCTTCCAATCGAATGTTCCTGTGATTGGAAAAGTCAGGAGAGTGCAAAGGTACTGTTTTCTATCAGTTGGCAAGGTGCGCACACAATCCCAGTGTTGTACAGCTTGCTTCTTCACCTTCCCGAAGCTGCCGCTCTCGCCGGCTGCCGGAGCCCAAGAAGCGGCTTCTTCGCGCAAAGACGATTGTGCCGCTCACAGCGCTCTCCTTAGCGCGGCTTCTGCCGAAAGACGCCCGGCAGCGGCTCTTACCTCCGGAGAGCATCCTACCTTCCTCTTTAGCTCCTCTTCTCATCTACACCTCGGCAACAAGCTCTTCCACTATGTCTGGCTAGGAAAAACTGTGCCAGCACAGAAAACATCTCCCCTCGTGTTCTAGAAGTTGCACGGATGTCTGCCAAGTGTTTGGCAGGAAGAAAAGAAAAGTTGTCCAAAACAGCTTCCAATCGAATGTTCCTGTGATTGGAAAAGTCAGGAGAGTGCAAAGGTACTGTTTTCTATCAGTTGGCAAGGTGCGCACACAATCCCAGTGTTGTACAGCTTGCTTCTTCACCTTCCCGAAGCTGCCGCTCTCGCCGGCTGCCGGAGCCCAAGAAGCGGCTTCTTCGCGCAAAGACGATTGTGCCGCTCACAGCGCTCTCCTTAGCGCGGCTTCTGCCGAAAGACGCCCGGCAGCGGCTCTTACCTCCGGAGAGCATCCTACCTTCCTCTTTAGCTCCTCTTCTCATCTACACCTCGGCAACAAGCTCTTCCACTATGTCTGGCTAGGAAAAACTGTGCCAGCACAGAAAACATCTCCCATCGTGTTCTAGAAGTTGCACGGATGTCTGCCAAGTGTTTGGCAGGAAGAAAAGAAAAGTTGTCCAAAACAGCTTCCAATCGAATGTTCCTGTGATTGGAAAAGTCAGGAGAGTGCAAAGGTACTGTTTTCTATCAGTTGGCAAGGTGCGCACACAATCCCAGTGTTGTACAGCTTGCTTCTTCACCTTCCCGAAGCTGCCGCTCTCGCCGGCTGCCGGAGCCCAAGAAGCGGCTTCTTCGCGCAAAGACGATTGTGCCGCTCACAGTGCTCTCCTTAGCGCGGCTTCTGCCGAAAGACGCCCGGCAGCGGCTCTTACCTCCGGAGAGCATCCTACCTTCCTCTTTAGCTCCTCTTCTCATCTACACCTCGGCAACAAGCTCTTCCACTATGTCTGGCTAGGAAAAACTGTGCCAGCACAGAAAACATCTCCCTCGTGTTCTAGAAGTTGCACGGATGTCTGCCAAGTGTTTGGCAGGAAGAAAAGAAAAGTTGTCCAAAACAGCTTCCAATCGAATGTTCCTGTGATTGGAAAAGTCAGGAGAGTGCAAAGGTACTGTTTTCTATCAGTTGGCAAGGTGCGCACACAATCCCAGTGTTGTACAGCTTGCTTCTTCACCTTCCCGAAGCTGCCGCTCTCGCCGGCTGCCGGAGCCCAAGAAGCGGCTTCTTCGCGCAAAGACGATTGTGCCGCTCACAGCGCTCTCCTTAGCGCGGCTTCTGCCGAAAGACGCCCGGCAGCGGCTCTTACCTCCGGAGAGCATCCTACCTTCCTCTTTAGCTCCTCTTCTCATCTACACCTCGGCAACAAGCTCTTCCACTATGTCTGGCTAGGAAAAACTGTGCCAGCACAGAAAACATCTCCCATCGTGTTCTAGAAGTTGCACGGATGTCTGCCAAGTGTTTGGCAGGAAGAAAAGAAAAGTTGTCCAAAACAGCTTCCAATCGAATGTTCCTGTGATTGGAAAAGTCAGGAGAGTGCAAAGGTACTGTTTTCTATCAGTTGGCAAGGTGCGCACACAATCCCAGTGTTGTACAGCTTGCTTCTTCACCTTCCCGAAGCTGCCGCTCTCGCCGGCTGCCGGAGCCCAAGAAGCGGCTTCTTCGCGCAAAGACGATTGTGCCGCTCACAGCGCTCTCCTTAGCGCGGCTTCTGCCGAAAGACGCCCGGCAGCGGCTCTTACCTCCGGAGAGCATCCTACCTTCCTCTTTAGCTCCTCTTCTCATCTACACCTCGGCAACAAGCTCTTCCACTATGTCTGGCTAGGAAAAACTGTGCCAGCACAGAAAACATCTCCCATCGTGTTCTAGAAGTTGCACGGATGTCTGCCAAGTGTTTGGCAGGAAGAAAAGAAAAGTTGTCCAAAACAGCTTCCAATCGAATGTTCCTGTGATTGGAAAAGTCAGGAGAGTGCAAAGGTACTGTTTTCTATCAGTTGGCAAGGTGCGCACACAATCCCAGTGTTGTACAGCTTGCTTCTTCACCTTCCCGAAGCTGCCGCTCTCGCCGGCTGCCGGAGCCCAAGAAGCGGCTTCTTCGCGCAAAGACGATTGTGCCGCTCACAGTGCTCTCCTTAGCGCGGCTTCTGCCGAAAGACGCCCGGCAGCGGCTCTTACCTCCGGAGAGCATCCTACCTTCCTCTTTAGCTCCTCTTCTCATCTACACCTCGGCAACAAGCTCTTCCACTATGTCTGGCTAGGAAAAACTGTGCCAGCACAGAAAACATCTCCCATCGTGTTCTAGAAGTTGCACGGATGTCTGCCAAGTGTTTGGCAGGAAGAAAAGAAAAGTTGTCCAAAACAGCTTCCAATCGAATGTTCCTGTGATTGAAAAGTCAGGAGAGTGCAAAGGTACTGTTTTCTATCAGTTGGCAAGGTGCGCACACAATCCCAGTGTTGTACAGCTTGCTTCTTCACCTTCCCGAAGCTGCCGCTCTCGCTGGCTGCCGGAGCCCAAGAAGCGGCTTCTTCGCGCAAAGACGATTGTGCCGCTCACAGCGCTCTCCTTAGCGCGGCTTCTGCCGAAAGACGCCCGGCAGCGGCTCTTACCTCCGGAGAGCATCCTACCTTCCTCTTTAGCTCCTCTTCTCATCTACACCTCGGCAACAAGCTCTTCCACTATGTCTGGCTAGGAAAAACTGTGCCAGCACAGAAAACATCTCCCCTCGTGTTCTAGAAGTTGCACGGATGTCTGCCAAGTGTTTGGCAGGAAGAAAAGAAAAGTTGTCCAAAACAGCTTCCAATCGAATGTTCCTGTGATTGGAAAAGTCAGGAGAGTGCAAAGGTACTGTTTTCTATCAGTTGGCAAGGTGCGCACACAATCCCAGTGTTGTACAGCTTGCTTCTTCACCTTCCCGAAGCTGCCGCTCTCGCCGGCTGCCGGAGCCCAAGAAGCGGCTTCTTCGCGCAAAGACGATTGTGCCGCTCACAGCGCTCTCCTTAGCGCGGCTTCTGCCGAAAGACGCCCGGCAGCGGCTCTTACCTCCGGAGAGCATCCTACCTTCCTCTTTAGCTCCTCTTCTCATCTACACCTCGGCAACAAGCTTTTCCACTATGTCTGGCTAGGAAAAACTGTGCCAGCACAGAAAACATCTCCCATCGTGTTCTAGAAGTTGCACGGATGTCTGCCAAGTGTTTGGCAGGAAGAAAAGAAAAGTTGTCCAAAACAGCTTCCAATCGAATGTTCCTGTGATTGGAAAAGTCAGGAGAGTGCAAAGGTACTGTTTTCTATCAGTTGGCAAGGTGCGCACACAATCCCAGTGTTGTACAGCTTGCTTCTTCACCTTCCCGAAGCTGCCGCTCTCGCCGGCTGCCGGAGCCCAAGAAGCGGCTTCTTCGCGCAAAGACGATTGTGCCGCTCACAGTGCTCTCCTTAGCGCGGCTTCTGCCGAAAGACGCCCGGCAGCGGCTCTTACCTCCGGAGAGCATCCTACCTTCCTCTTTAGCTCCTCTTCTCATCTACACCTCGGCAACAAGCTCTTCCACTATGTCTGGCTAGGAAAAACTGTGCCAGCACAGAAAACATCTCCCCTCGTGTTCTAGAAGTTGCACGGATGTCTGCCAAGTGTTTGGCAGGAAGAAAAGAAAAGTTGTCCAAAACAGCTTCCAATCGAATGTTCCTGTGATTGGAAAAGTCAGGAGAGTGCAAAGGTACTATTTTCTATCAGTTGGCAAGGTGCGCACACAATCCCAGTGTTGTACAGCTTGCTTCTTCACCTTCCCGAAGCTGCCGCTCTCGCCGGCTGCCGGAGCCCAAGAAGCGGCTTCTTCGCGCAAAGACGATTGTGCCGCTCACAGCGCTCTCCTTAGCGCGGCTTCTGCCGAAAGACGCCCGGCAGCGGCTCTTACCTCCGGAGAGCATCCTACCTTCCTCTTTAGCTCCTCTTCTCATCTACACCTCGGCAACAAGCTTTTCCACTATGTCTGGCTAGGAAAAACTGTGCCAGCACAGAAAACATCTCCCATCGTGTTCTAGAAGTTGCACGGATGTCTGCCAAGTGTTTGGCAGGAAGAAAAGAAAAGTTGTCCAAAACAGCTTCCAATCGAATGTTCCTGTGATTGGAAAAGTCAGGAGAGTGCAAAGGTACTGTTTTCTATCAGTTGGCAAGGTGCGCACACAATCCCAGTGTTGTACAGCTTGCTTCTTCACCTTCCCGAAGCTGCCGCTCTCGCCGGCTGCCGGAGCCCAAGAAGCGGCTTCTTCGCGCAAAGACGATTGTGCCGCTCACAGCGCTCTCCTTAGCGCGGCTTCTGCCGAAAGACGCCCGGCAGCGGCTCTTACCTCCGGAGAGCATCCTACCTTCCTCTTTAGCTCCTCTTCTCATCTACACCTCGGCAACAAGCTTTTCCACTATGTCTGGCTAGGAAAAACTGTGCCAGCACAGAAAACATCTCCCATCGTGTTCTAGAAGTTGCACGGATGTCTGCCAAGTGTTTGGCAGGAAGAAAAGAAAAGTTGTCCAAAACAGCTTCCAATCGAATGTTCCTGTGATTGGAAAAGTCAGGAGAGTGCAAAGGTACTGTTTTCTATCAGTTGGCAAGGTGCGCACACAATCCCAGTGTTGTACAGCTTGCTTCTTCACCTTCCCGAAGCTGCCGCTCTCGCCGGCTGCCGGAGCCCAAGAAGCGGCTTCTTCGCGCAAAGACGATTGTGCCGCTCACAGTGCTCTCCTTAGCGCGGCTTCTGCCGAAAGACGCCCGGCAGCGGCTCTTACCTCCGGAGAGCATCCTACCTTCCTCTTTAGCTCCTCTTCTCATCTACACCTCGGCAACAAGCTCTTCCACTATGTCTGGCTAGGAAAAACTGTGCCAGCACAGAAAACATCTCCCATCGTGTTCTAGAAGTTGCACGGATGTCTGCCAAGTGTTTGGCAGGAAGAAAAGAAAAGTTGTCCAAAACAGCTTCCAATCGAATGTTCCTGTGATTGGAAAAGTCAGGAGAGTGCAAAGGTACTGTTTTCTATCAGTTGGCAAGGTGCGCACACAATCCCAGTGTTGTACAGCTTGCTTCTTCACCTTCCCGAAGCTGCCGCTCTCGCCGGCTGCCGGAGCCCAAGAAGCGGCTTCTTCGCGCAAAGACGATTGTGCCGCTCACAGCGCTCTCCTTAGCGCGGCTTCTGCGAAAGACGCCCGGCAGCGGCTCTTACCTCCGGAGAGCATCCTACCTTCCTCTTTAGCTCCTCTTCTCATCTACACCTCGGCAACAAGCTCTTCCACTATGTCTGGCTAGGAAAAACTGTGCCAGCACAGAAAACATCTCCCTCGTGTTCTAGAAGTTGCACGGATGTCTGCCAAGTGTTTGGCAGGAAGAAAAGAAAAGTTGTCCAAAACAGCTTCCAATCGAATGTTCCTGTGATTGGAAAAGTCAGGAGAGTGCAAAGGTACTGTTTTCTATCAGTTGGCAAGGTGCGCACACAATCCCAGTGTTGTACAGCTTGCTTCTTCCCCTTCCCGAAGCTGCCGCTCTCGCCGGCTGCCGGAGCCCAAGAAGCGGCTTCTTCGCGCAAAGACGATTGTGCCGCTCACAGCGCTCTCCTTAGCGCGGCTTCTGCCGAAAGACGCCCGGCAGCGGCTCTTACCTCCGGAGAGCATCCTACCTTCCTCTTTAGCTCCTCTTCTCATCTACACCTCGGCAACAAGCTTTTCCACTATGTCTGGCTAGGAAAAACTGTGCCAGCACAGAAAACATCTCCCATCGTGTTCTAGAAGTTGCACGGATGTCTGCCAAGTGTTTGGCAGGAAGAAAAGAAAAGTTGTCCAAAACAGCTTCCAATCGAATGTTCCTGTGATTGGAAAAGTCAGGAGAGTGCAAAGGTACTGTTTTCTATCAGTTGGCAAGGTGCGCACACAATCCCAGTGTTGTACAGCTTGCTTCTTCACCTTCCCGAAGCTGCCGCTCTCGCCGGCTGCCGGAGCCCAAGAAGCGGCTTCTTCGCGCAAAGACGATTGTGCCGCTCACAGCGCTCTCCTTAGCGCGGCTTCTGCCGAAAGACGCCCGGCAGCGGCTCTTACCTCCGGAGAGCATCCTACCTTCCTCTTTAGCTCCTCTTCTCATCTACACCTCGGCAACAAGCTTTTCCACTATGTCTGGCTAGGAAAAACTGTGCCAGCACAGAAAACATCTCCCATCGTGTTCTAGAAGTTGCACGGATGTCTGCCAAGTGTTTGGCAGGAAGAAAAGAAAAGTTGTCCAAAACAGCTTCCAATCGAATGTTCCTGTGATTGGAAAAGTCAGGAGAGTGCAAAGGTACTGTTTTCTATCAGTTGGCAAGGTGCGCACACAATCCCAGTGTTGTACAGCTTGCTTCTTCACCTTCCCGAAGCTGCCGCTCTCGCCGGCTGCCGGAGCCCAAGAAGCGGCTTCTTCGCGCAAAGACGATTGTGCCGCTCACAGCGCTCTCCTTAGCGCGGCTTCTGCCGAAAGACGCCCGGCAGCGGCTCTTACCTCCGGAGAGCATCCTACCTTCCTCTTTAGCTCCTCTTCTCATCTACACCTCGGCAACAAGCTTTTCCACTATGTCTGGCTAGGAAAAACTGTGCCAGCACAGAAAACATCTCCATCGTGTTCTAGAAGTTGCACGGATGTCTGCCAAGTGTTTGGCAGGAAGAAAAGAAAAGTTGTCCAAAACAGCTTCCAATCGAATGTTCCTGTGATTGGAAAAGTCAGGAGAGTGCAAAGGTACTGTTTTCTATCAGTTGGCAAGGTGCGCACACAATCCCAGTGTTGTACAGCTTGCTTCTTCACCTTCCCGAAGCTGCCGCTCTCGCCGGCTGCCGGAGCCCAAGAAGCGGCTTCTTCCGCAAAGACGATTGTGCCGCTCACAGCGCTCTCCTTAGCGCGGCTTCTGCCGAAAGACGCCCGGCAGCGGCTCTTACCTCCGGAGAGCATCCTACCTTCCTCTTTAGCTCCTCTTCTCATCTACACCTCGGCAACAAGCTCTTCCACTATGTCTGGCTAGGAAAAAACTGTGCCAGCACAGAAAACATCTCCCATCGTGTTCTAGAAGTTGCACGGATGTCTGCCAAGTGTTTGGCAGGAAGAAAAGAAAAGTTGTCCAAAACAGCTTCCAATCGAATGTTCCTGTGATTGGAAAAGTCAGGAGAGTGCAAAGGTACTGTTTTCTATCAGTTGGCAAGGTGCGCACACAATCCCAGTGTTGTACAGCTTGCTTCTTCACCTTCCCGAAGCTGCCGCTCTCGCCGGCTGCCGGAGCCCAAGAAGCGGCTTCTTCGCGCAAAGACGATTGTGCCGCTCACAGCGCTCTCCTTAGCGCGGCTTCTGCCGAAAGACGCCCGGCAGCGGCTCTTACCTCCGGAGAGCATCCTACCTTCCTCTTTAGCTCCTCTTCTCATCTACACCTCGGCAACAAGCTTTTCCACTATGTCTGGCTAGGAAAAACTGTGCCAGCACAGAAAACATCTCCCATCGTGTTCTAGAAGTTGCACGGATGTCTGCCAAGTGTTTGGCAGGAAGAAAAGAAAAGTTGTCCAAAACAGCTTCCAATCGAATGTTCCTGTGATTGGAAAAGTCAGGAGAGTGCAAAGGTACTGTTTTCTATCAGTTGGCAAGGTGCGCACACAATCCCAGTGTTGTACAGCTTGCTTCTTCACCTTCCCGAAGCTGCCGCTCTCGCCGGCTGCCGGAGCCCAAGAAGCGGCTTCTTCGCGCAAAGACGATTGTGCCGCTCACAGCGCTCTCCTTAGCGCGGCTTCTGCCGAAAGACGCCCGGCAGCGGCTCTTACCTCCGGAGAGCATCCTACCTTCCTCTTTAGCTCCTCTTCTCATCTACACCTCGGCAACAAGCTCTTCCACTATGTCTGGCTAGGAAAAACTGTGCCAGCACAGAAAACATCTCCCATCGTGTTCTAGAAGTTGCACGGATGTCTGCCAAGTGTTTGGCAGGAAGAAAAGAAAAGTTGTCCAAAACAGCTTCCAATCGAATGTTCCTGTGATTGGAAAAGTCAGGAGAGTGCAAAGGTACTGTTTTCTATCAGTTGGCAAGGTGCGCACACAATCCCAGTGTTGTACAGCTTGCTTCTTCACCTTCCCGAAGCTGCCGCTCTCGCCGGCTGCCGGAGCCCAAGAAGCGGCTTCTTCGCGCAAAGACGATTGTGCCGCTCACAGCGCTCTCCTTAGCGCGGCTTCTGCCGAAAGACGCCCGGCAGCGGCTCTTACCTCCGGAGAGCATCCTACCTTCCTCTTTAGCTCCTCTTCTCATCTACACCTCGGCAACAAGCTCTTCCACTATGTCTGGCTAGGAAAAACTGTGCCAGCACAGAAAACATCTCCCATCGTGTTCTAGAAGTTGCACGGATGTCTGCCAAGTGTTTGGCAGGAAGAAAAGAAAAGTTGTCCAAAACAGCTTCCAATCGAATGTTCCTGTGATTGGAAAAGTCAGGAGAGTGCAAAGGTACTGTTTTCTATCAGTTGGCAAGGTGCGCACACAATCCCAGTGTTGTACAGCTTGCTTCTTCACCTTCCCGAAGCTGCCGCTCTCGCCGGCTGCCGGAGCCCAAGAAGCGGCTTCTTCGCGCAAAGACGATTGTGCCGCTCACAGTGCTCTCCTTAGCGCGGCTTCTGCCGAAAGACGCCCGGCAGCGGCTCTTACGTCCGGAGAGCATCCTACCTTCCTCTTTAGCTCCTCTTCTCATCTACACCTCGGCAACAAGCTTTTCCACTATGTCTGGCTAGGAAAAACTGTGCCAGCACAGAAAACATCTCCCATCGTGTTCTAGAAGTTGCACGGATGTCTGCCAAGTGTTTGGCAGGAAGAAAAGAAAAGTTGTCCAAAACAGCTTCCAATCGAATGTTCCTGTGATTGGAAAAGTCAGGAGAGTGCAAAGGTACTGTTTTCTATCAGTTGGCAAGGTGCGCACACAATCCCAGTGTTGTACAGCTTGCTTCTTCACCTTCCCGAAGCTGCCGCTCTCGCCGGCTGCCGGAGCCCAAGAAGCGGCTTCTTCGCGCAAAGACGATTGTGCCGCTCACAGCGCTCTCCTTAGCGCGGCTTCTGCCGAAAGACGCCCGGCAGCGGCTCTTACCTCCGGAGAGCATCCTACCTTCCTCTTTAGCTCCTCTTCTCATCTACACCTCGGCAACAAGCTTTTCCACTATGTCTGGCTAGGAAAAACTGTGCCAGCACAGAAAACATCTCCCATCGTGTTCTAGAAGTTGCACGGATGTCTGCCAAGTGTTTGGCAGGAAGAAAAGAAAAGTTGTCCAAAACAGCTTCCAATCGAATGTTCCTGTGATTGGAAAAGTCAGGAGAGTGCAAAGGTACTGTTTTCTATCAGTTGGCAAGGTGCGCACACAATCCCAGTGTTGTACAGCTTGCTTCTTCACCTTCCCGAAGCTGCCGCTCTCGCTGGCTGCCGGAGCCCAAGAAGCGGCTTCTTCGCGCAAAGACGATTGTGCCGCTCACAGCGCTCTCCTTAGCGCGGCTTCTGCCGAAAGACGCCCGGCAGCGGCTCTTACCTCCGGAGAGCATCCTACCTTCCTCTTTAGCTCCTCTTCTCATCTACACCTCGGCAACAAGCTTTTCCACTATGTCTGGCTAGGAAAAACTGTGCCAGCACAGAAAACATCTCCCATCGTGTTCTAGAAGTTGCACGGATGTCTGCCAAGTGTTTGGCAGGAAGAAAAGAAAAGTTGTCCAAAACAGCTTCCAATCGAATGTTCCTGTGATTGGAAAAGTCAGGAGAGTGCAAAGGTACTGTTTTCTATCAGTTGGCAAGGTGCGCACACAATCCCAGTGTTGTACAGCTTGCTTCTTCACCTTCCCGAAGCTGCCGCTCTCGCCGGCTGCCGGAGCCCAAGAAGCGGCTTCTTCGCGCAAAGACGATTGTGCCGCTCACAGCGCTCTCCTTAGCGCGGCTTCTGCCGAAAGACGCCCGGCAGCGGCTCTTACCTCCGGAGAGCATCCTACCTTCCTCTTTAGCTACTCTTCTCATCTACACCTCGGCAACAAGCTCTTCCACTATGTCTGGCTAGGAAAAACTGTGCCAGCACAGAAAACATCTCCCCTCGTGTTCTAGAAGTTGCACGGATGTCTGCCAAGTGTTTGGCAGGAAGAAAAGAAAAGTTGTCCAAAACAGCTTCCAATCGAATGTTCCTGTGATTGGAAAAGTCAGGAGAGTGCAAAGGTACTGTTTTCTATCAGTTGGCAAGGTGCGCACACAATCCCAGTGTTGTACAGCTTGCTTCTTCACCTTCCCGAAGCTGCCGCTCTCGCCGGCTGCCGGAGCCCAAGAAGCGGCTTCTTCGCGCAAAGACGATTGTGCCGCTCACAGTGCTCTCCTTAGCGCGGCTTCTGCCGAAAGACGCCCGGCAGCGGCTCTTACCTCCGGAGAGCATCCTACCTTCGTCTTTAGCTCCTCTTCTCATCTACACCTCGGCAACAAGCTTTTCCACTATGTCTGGATAGGAAAAACTGTGCCAGCACAGAAAACATCTCCCATCGTGTTCTAGAAGTTGCACGGATGTCTGCCAAGTGTTTGGCAGGAAGAAAAGAAAAGTTGTCCAAAACAGCTTCCAATCGAATGTTCCTGTGATTGGAAAAGTCAGGAGAGTGCAAAGGTACTGTTTTCTATCAGTTGGCAAGGTGCGCACACAATCCCAGTGTTGTACAGCTTGCTTCTTCACCTTCCCGAAGCCGCCGCTCTCGCCGGCTGCCGGAGCCCAAGAAGCGGCTTCTTCGCGCAAAGACGATTGTGCCGCTCACAGCGCTCTCCTTAGCGCGGCTTCTGCCGAAAGACGCCCGGCAGCGGCTCTTACCTCCGGAGAGCATCCTACCTTCCTCTTTAGCTCCTCTTCTCATCTACACCTCGGCAACAAGCTTTTCCACTATGTCTGGCTAGGAAAAACTGTGCCAGCACAGAAAACATCTCCCATCGTGTTCTAGAAGTTGCACGGATGCCTGCCAAGTGTTTGGCAGGAAGAAAAGAAAAGTTGTCCAAAACAGCTTCCAATCGAATGTTCCTGTGATTGGAAAAGTCAGGAGAGTGCAAAGGTACTGTTTTCTATCAGTTGGCAAGGTGCGCACACAATCCCAGTGTTGTACAGCTTGCTTCTTCACCTTCCCGAAGCTGCCGCTCTCGCCGGCTGCCGGAGCCCAAGAAGCGGCTTCTTCGCGCAAAGACGATTGTGCCGCTCACAGCGCTCTCCTTAGCGCGGCTTCTGCCGAAAGACGCCCGGCAGCGGCTCTTACCTCCGGAGAGCATCCTACCTTCCTCTTTAGCTCCTCTTCTCATCTACACCTCGGCAACAAGCTCTTCCACTATGTCTGGCTAGGAAAAACTGTGCCAGCACAGAAAACATCTCCCATCGTGTTCTAGAAGTTGCACGGATGTCTGCCAAGTGTTTGGCAGGAAGAAAAGAAAAGTTGTCCAAAACAGCTTCCAATCGAATGTTCCTGTGATTGGAAAAGTCAGGAGAGTGCAAAGGTACTGTTTTCTATCAGTTGGCAAGGTGCGCACACAATCCCAGTGTTGTACAGCTTGCTTCTTCACCTTCCCGAAGCTGCCGCTCTCGCCGGCTGCCGGAGCCCAAGAAGCGGCTTCTTCGCGCAAAGACGATTGTGCCGCTCACAGTGCTCTCCTTAGCGCGGCTTCTGCCGAAAGACGCCCGGCAGCGGCTCTTACCTCCGGAGAGCATCCTACCTTCGTCTTTAGCTCTTCTTCTCATCTACACCTCGGCAACAAGCTTTTCCACTATGTCTGGCTAGGAAAAACTGTGCCAGCACAGAAAACATCTCCCATCGTGTTCTAGAAGTTGCACGGATGTCTGCCAAGTGTTTGGCAGGAAGAAAAGAAAAGTTGTCCAAAACAGCTTCCAATCGAATGTTCCTGTGATTGGAAAAGTCAGGAGAGTGCAAAGGTACTGTTTTCTATCAGTTGGCAAGGTGCGCACACAATCCCAGTGTTGTACAGCTTGCTTCTTCACCTTCCCGAAGCTGCCGCTCTCGCCGGCTGCCGGAGCCCAAGAAGCGGCTTCTTCGCGCAAAGACGATTGTGCCGCTCACAGCGCTCTCCTTAGCGCGGCTTCTGCCGAAAGACGCCCGGCAGCGGCTCTTACCTCCGGAGAGCATCCTACCTTCCTCTTTAGCTCCTCTTCTCATCTACACCTCGGCAACAAGCTCTTCCACTATGTCTGGCTAGGAAAAACTGTGCCAGCACAGAAAACATCTCCCATCGTGTTCTAGAAGTTGCACGGATGTCTGCCAAGTGTTTGGCAGGAAGAAAAGAAAAGTTGTCCAAAACAGCTTCCAATCGAATGTTCCTGTGATTGGAAAAGTCAGGAGAGTGCAAAGGTACTGTTTTCTATCAGTTGGCAAGGTGCGCACACAATCCCAGTGTTGTACAGCTTGCTTCTTCACCTTCCCGAAGCTGCCGCTCTCGCCGGCTGCCGGAGCCCAAGAAGCGGCTTCTTCGCGCAAAGACGATTGTGCCGCTCACAGCGCTCTCCTTAGCGCGGCTTCTGCCGAAAGACGCCCGGCAGCGGCTCTTACCTCCGGAGAGCATCCTACCTTCCTCTTTAGCTCCTCTTCTCATCTACACCTCGGCAACAAGCTTTTCCACTATGTCTGGCTAGGAAAAACTGTGCCAGCACAGAAAACATCTCCCATCGTGTTCTAGAAGTTGCACGGATGCCTGCCAAGTGTTTGGCAGGAAGAAAAGAAAAGTTGTCCAAAACAGCTTCCAATCGAATGTTCCTGTGATTGGAAAAGTCAGGAGAGTGCAAAGGTACTGTTTTCTATCAGTTGGCAAGGTGCGCACACAATCCCAGTGTTGTACAGCTTGCTTCTTCACCTTCCCGAAGCTGCCGCTCTCGCCGGCTGCCGGAGCCCAAGAAGCGGCTTCTTCGCGCAAAGACGATTGTGCCGCTCACAGCGCTCTCCTTAGCGCGGCTTCTGCCGAAAGACGCCCGGCAGCGGCTCTTACCTCCGGAGAGCATCCTACCTTCCTCTTTAGCTCCTCTTCTCATCTACACCTCGGCAACAAGCTCTTCCACTATGTCTGGCTAGGAAAAACTGTGCCAGCACAGAAAACATCTCCCATCGTGTTCTAGAAGTTGCACGGATGTCTGCCAAGTGTTTGGCAGGAAGAAAAGAAAAGTTGTCCAAAACAGCTTCCAATCGAATGTTCCTGTGATTGGAAAAGTCAGGAGAGTGCAAAGGTACTGTTTTCTATCAGTTGGCAAGGTGCGCACACAATCCCAGTGTTGTACAGCTTGCTTCTTCACCTTCCCGAAGCTGCCGCTCTCGCCGGCTGCCGGAGCCCAAGAAGCGGCTTCTTCGCGCAAAGACGATTGTGCCGCTCACAGTGCTCTCCTTAGCGCGGCTTCTGCCGAAAGACGCCCGGCAGCGGCTCTTACCTCCGGAGAGCATCCTACCTTCGTCTTTAGCTCTTCTTCTCATCTACACCTCGGCAACAAGCTTTTCCACTATGTCTGGCTAGGAAAAACTGTGCCAGCACAGAAAACATCTCCCATCGTGTTCTAGAAGTTGCACGGATGTCTGCCAAGTGTTTGGCAGGAAGAAAAGAAAAGTTGTCCAAAACAGCTTCCAATCGAATGTTCCTGTGATTGGAAAAGTCAGGAGAGTGCAAAGGTACTGTTTTCTATCAGTTGGCAAGGTGCGCACACAATCCCAGTGTTGTACAGCTTGCTTCTTCACCTTCCCGAAGCTGCCGCTCTCGCCGGCTGCCGGAGCCCAAGAAGCGGCTTCTTCGCGCAAAGACGATTGTGCCGCTCACAGCGCTCTCCTTAGCGCGGCTTCTGCCGAAAGACGCCCGGCAGCGGCTCTTACCTCCGGAGAGCATCCTACCTTCCTCTTTAGCTCCTCTTCTCATCTACACCTCGGCAACAAGCTCTTCCACTATGTCTGGCTAGGAAAAACTGTGCCAGCACAGAAAACATCTCCCATCGTGTTCTAGAAGTTGCACGGATGTCTGCCAAGTGTTTGGCAGGAAGAAAAGAAAAGTTGTCCAAAACAGCTTCCAATCGAATGTTCCTGTGATTGGAAAAGTCAGGAGAGTGCAAAGGTACTGTTTTCTATCAGTTGGCAAGGTGCGCACACAATCCCAGTGTTGTACAGCTTGCTTCTTCACCTTCCCGAAGCTGCCGCTCTCGCCGGCTGCCGGAGCCCAAGAAGCGGCTTCTTCGCGCAAAGACGATTGTGCCGCTCACAGCGCTCTCCTTAGCGCGGCTTCTGCCGAAAGACGCCCGGCAGCGGCTCTTACCTCCGGAGAGCATCCTACCTTCCTCTTTAGCTCCTCTTCTCATCTACACCTCGGCAACAAGCTCTTCCACTATGTCTGGCTAGGAAAAACTGTGCCAGCACAGAAAACATCTCCCCTCGTGTTCTAGAAGTTGCACGGATGTCTGCCAAGTGTTTGGCAGGAAGAAAAGAAAAGTTGTCCAAAACAGCTTCCAATCGAATGTTCCTGTGATTGGAAAAGTCAGGAGAGTGCAAAGGTACTGTTTTCTATCAGTTGGCAAGGTGCGCACACAATCCCAGTGTTGTACAGCTTGCTTCTTCACCTTCCCGAAGCTGCCGCTCTCGCCGGCTGCCGGAGCCCAAGAAGCGGCTTCTTCGCGCAAAGACGATTGTGCCGCTCACAGTGCTCTCCTTAGCGCGGCTTCTGCCGAAAGACGCCCGGCAGCGGCTCTTACCTCCGGAGAGCATCCTACCTTCGTCTTTAGCTCTTCTTCTCATCTACACCTCGGCAACAAGCTCTTCCACTATGTCTGGCTAGGAAAAACTGTGCCAGCACAGAAAACATCTCCCATCGTGTTCTAGAAGTTGCACGGATGTCTGCCAAGTGTTTGGCAGGAAGAAAAGAAAAGTTGTCCAAAACAGCTTCCAATCGAATGTTCCTGTGATTGGAAAAGTCAGGAGAGTGCAAAGGTACTGTTTTCTATCAGTTGGCAAGGTGCGCACACAATCCCAGTGTTGTACAGCTTGCTTCTTCACCTTCCCGAAGCTGCCGCTCTCGCCGGCTGCCGGAGCCCAAGAAGCGGCTTCTTCGCGCAAAGACGATTGTGCCGCTCACAGTGCTCTCCTTAGCGCGGCTTCTGCCGAAAGACGCCCGGCAGCGGCTCTTACCTCCGGAGAGCATCCTACCTTCCTCTTTAGCTCCTCTTCTCATCTACACCTCGGCAACAAGCTCTTCCACTATGTCTGGCTAGGAAAAACTGTGCCAGCACAGAAAACATCTCCCATCGTGTTCTAGAAGTTGCACGGATGTCTGCCAAGTGTTTGGCAGGAAGAAAAGAAAAGTTGTCCAAAACAGCTTCCAATCGAATGTTCCTGTGATTGGAAAAGTCAGGAGAGTGCAAAGGTACTGTTTTCTATCAGTTGGCAAGGTGCGCACACAATCCCAGTGTTGTACAGCTTGCTTCTTCACCTTCCCGAAGCCGCCGCTCTCGCCGGCTGCCGGAGCCCAAGAAGCGGCTTCTTCGCGCAAAGACGATTGTGCCGCTCACAGCGCTCTCCTTAGCGCGGCTTCTGCCGAAAGACGCCCGGCAGCGGCTCTTACCTCCGGAGAGCATCCTACCTTCCTCTTTAGCTCCTCTTCTCATCTACACCTCGGCAACAAGCTCTTCCACTATGTCTGGCTAGGAAAAACTGTGCCAGCACAGAAAACATCTCCCCTCGTGTTCTAGAAGTTGCACGGATGTCTGCCAAGTGTTTGGCAGGAAGAAAAGAAAAGTTGTCCAAAACAGCTTCCAATCGAATGTTCCTGTGATTGGAAAAGTCAGGAGAGTGCAAAGGTACTGTTTTCTATCAGTTGGCAAGGTGCGCACACAATCCCAGTGTTGTACAGCTTGCTTCTTCACCTTCCGAAGCTGCCGCTCTCGCCGGCTGCCGGAGCCCAAGAAGCGGCTTCTTCGCGCAAAGACGATTGTGCCGCTCACAGCGCTCTCCTTAGCGCGGCTTCTGCCGAAAGAACGCCCGGCAGCGGCTCTTACCTCCGGAGAGCATCCTACCTTCCTCTTTAGCTCCTCTTCTCATCTACACCTCGGCAACAAGCTTTTCCACTATGTCTGGCTAGGAAAAACTGTGCCAGCACAGAAAACATCTCCCATCGTGTTCTAGAAGTTGCACGGATGTCTGCCAAGTGTTTGGCAGGAAGAAAAGAAAAGTTGTCCAAAACAGCTTCCAATCGAATGTTCCTGTGATTGGAAAAGTCAGGAGAGTGCAAAGGTACTGTTTTCTATCAGTTGGCAAGGTGCGCACACAATCCCAGTGTTGTACAGCTTGCTTCTTCACCTTCCCGAAGCTGCCGCTCTCGCCGGCTGCCGGAGCCCAAGAAGCGGCTTCTTCGCGCAAAGACGATTGTGCCGCTCACAGCGCTCTCCTTAGCGCGGCTTCTGCCGAAAGACGCCCGGCAGCGGCTCTTACCTCCGGAGAGCATCCTACCTTCCTCTTTAGCTCCTCTTCTCATCTACACCTCGGCAACAAGCTTTTCCACTATGTCTGGCTAGGAAAAACTGTGCCAGCACAGAAAACATCTCCCATCGTGTTCTAGAAGTTGCACGGATGTCTGCCAAGTGTTTGGCAGGAAGAAAAGAAAAGTTGTCCAAAACAGCTTCCAATCGAATGTTCCTGTGATTGGAAAAGTCAGGAGAGTGCAAAGGTACTGTTTTCTATCAGTTGGCAAGGTGCGCACACAATCCCAGTGTTGTACAGCTTGCTTCTTCACCTTCCCGAAGCTGCCGCTCTCGCCGGCTGCCGGAGCCCAAGAAGCGGCTTCTTCGCGCAAAGACGATTGTGCCGCTCACAGTGCTCTCCTTAGCGCGGCTTCTGCCGAAAGACGCCCGGCAGCGGCTCTTACCTCCGGAGAGCATCCTACCTTCCTCTTTAGCTCCTCTTCTCATCTACACCTCGGCAACAAGCTCTTCCACTATGTCTGGCTAGGAAAAACTGTGCCAGCACAGAAAACATCTCCCCTCGTGTTCTAGAAGTTGCACGGATGTCTGCCAAGTGTTTGGCAGGAAGAAAAGAAAAGTTGTCCAAAACAGCTTCCAATCGAATGTTCCTGTGATTGGAAAAGTCAGGAGAGTGCAAAGGTACTGTTTTCTATCAGTTGGCAAGGTGCGCACACAATCCCAGTGTTGTACAGCTTGCTTCTTCACCTTCCCGAAGCTGCCGCTCTCGCTGGCTGCCGGAGCCCAAGAAGCGGCTTCTTCGCGCAAAGACGATTGTGCCGCTCACAGCGCTCTCCTTAGCGCGGCTTCTGCCGAAAGACGCCCGGCAGCGGCTCTTACCTCCGGAGAGCATCCTACCTTCCTCTTTAGCTCCTCTTCTCATCTACACCTCGGCAACAAGCTCTTCCACTATGTCTGGCTAGGAAAAACTGTGCCAGCACAGAAAACATCTCCCCTCGTGTTCTAGAAGTTGCACGGATGTCTGCCAAGTGTTTGGCAGGAAGAAAAGAAAAGTTGTCCAAAACAGCTTCCAATCGAATGTTCCTGTGATTGGAAAAGTCAGGAGAGTGCAAAGGTACTGTTTTCTATCAGTTGGCAAGGTGCGCACACAATCCCAGTGTTGTACAGCTTGCTTCTTCACCTTCCCGAAGCTGCCGCTCTCGCCGGCTGCCGGAGCCCAAGAAGCGGCTTCTTCGCGCAAAGACGATTGTGCCGCTCACAGCGCTCTCCTTAGCGCGGCTTCTGCCGAAAGACGCCCGGCAGCGGCTCTTACCTCCGGAGAGCATCCTACCTTCCTCTTTAGCTCCTCTTCTCATCTACACCTCGGCAACAAGCTTTTCCACTATGTCTGGCTAGGAAAAACTGTGCCAGCACAGAAAACATCTCCCATCGTGTTCTAGAAGTTGCACGGATGTCTGCCAAGTGTTTGGCAGGAAGAAAAGAAAAGTTGTCCAAAACAGCTTCCAATCGAATGTTCCTGTGATTGGAAAAGTCAGGAGAGTGCAAAGGTACTGTTTTCTATCAGTTGGCAAGGTGCGCACACAATCCCAGTGTTGTACAGCTTGCTTCTTCACCTTCCCGAAGCTGCCGCTCTCGCCGGCTGCCGGAGCCCAAGAAGCGGCTTCTTCGCGCAAAGACGATTGTGCCGCTCACAGCGCTCTCCTTAGCGCGGCTTCTGCCGAAAGACGCCCGGCAGCGGCTCTTACCTCCGGAGAGCATCCTACCTTCCTCTTTAGCTCCTCTTCTCATCTACACCTCGGCAACAAGCTTTTCCACTATGTCTGGCTAGGAAAAACTGTGCCAGCACAGAAAACATCTCCCATCGTGTTCTAGAAGTTGCACGGATGTCTGCCAAGTGTTTGGCAGGAAGAAAAGAAAAGTTGTCCAAAACAGCTTCCAATCGAATGTTCCTGTGATTGGAAAAGTCAGGAGAGTGCAAAGGTACTGTTTTCTATCAGTTGGCAAGGTGCGCACACAATCCCAGTGTTGTACAGCTTGCTTCTTCACCTTCCCGAAGCTGCCGCTCTCGCCGGCTGCCGGAGCCCAAGAAGCGGCTTCTTCGCGCAAAGACGATTGTGCCGCTCACAGTGCTCTCCTTAGCGCGGCTTCTGCCGAAAGACGCCCGGCAGCGGCTCTTACCTCCGGAGAGCATCCTACCTTCCTCTTTAGCTCCTCTTCTCATCTACACCTCGGCAACAAGCTCTTCCACTATGTCTGGCTAGGAAAAACTGTGCCAGCACAGAAAACATCTCCCATCGTGTTCTAGAAGTTGCACGGATGTCTGCCAAGTGTTTGGCAGGAAGAAAAGAAAAGTTGTCCAAAACAGCTTCCAATCGAATGTTCCTGTGATTGGAAAAGTCAGGAGAGTGCAAAGGTACTGTTTTCTATCAGTTGGCAAGGTGCGCACACAATCCCAGTGTTGTACAGCTTGCTTCTTCACCTTCCCGAAGCTGCCGCTCTCGCCGGCTGCCGGAGCCCAAGAAGCGGCTTCTTCGCGCAGACGATTGTGCCGCTCACAGCGCTCTCCTTAGCGCGGCTTCTGCCGAAAGACGCCCGGCAGCGGCTCTTACCTCCGGAGAGCATCCTACCTTCCTCTTTAGCTCCTCTTCTCATCTACACCTCGGCAACAAGCTCTTCCACTATGTCTGGCTAGGAAAAACTGTGCCAGCACAGAAAACATCTCCCCTCGTGTTCTAGAAGTTGCACGGATGTCTGCCAAGTGTTTGGCAGGAAGAAAAGAAAAGTTGTCCAAAACAGCTTCCAATCGAATGTTCCTGTGATTGGAAAAGTCAGGAGAGTGCAAAGGTACTGTTTTCTATCAGTTGGCAAGGTGCGCACACAATCCCAGTGTTGTACAGCTTGCTTCTTCACCTTCCCGAAGCTGCCGCTCTCGCCGGCTGCCGGAGCCCAAGAAGCGCTTCTTCGCGCAAAGACGATTGTGCCGCTCACAGCGCTCTCCTTAGCGCGGCTTCTGCCGAAAGACGCCCGGCAGCGGCTCTTACCTCCGGAGAGCATCCTACCTTCGTCTTTAGCTCTTCTTCTCATCTACACCTCGGCAACAAGCTCTTCCACTATGTCTGGCTAGGAAAAACTGTGCCAGCACAGAAAACATCTCCCATCGTGTTCTAGAAGTTGCACGGATGTCTGCCAAGTGTTTGGCAGGAAGAAAAGAAAAGTTGTCCAAAACAGCTTCCAATCGAATGTTCCTGTGATTGGAAAAGTCAGGAGAGTGCAAAGGTACTGTTTTCTATCAGTTGGCAAGGTGCGCACACAATCCCAGTGTTGTACAGCTTGCTTCTTCACCTTCCCGAAGCTGCCGCTCTCGCCGGCTGCCGGAGCCCAAGAAGCGGCTTCTTCGCGCAAAGACGATTGTGCCGCTCACAGCGCTCTCCTTAGCGCGGCTTCTGCCGAAAGACGCCCGGCAGCGGCTCTTACCTCCGGAGAGCATCCTACCTTCCTCTTTAGCTCCTCTTCTCATCTACACCTCGGCAACAAGCTCTTCCACTATGTCTGGCTAGGAAAAACTGTGCCAGCACAGAAAACATCTCCCATCGTGTTCTAGAAGTTGCACGGATGTCTGCCAAGTGTTTGGCAGGAAGAAAAGAAAAGTTGTCCAAAACAGCTTCCAATCGAATGTTCCTGTGATTGGAAAAGTCAGGAGAGTGCAAAGGTACTGTTTTCTATCAGTTGGCAAGGTGCGCACACAATCCCAGTGTTGTACAGCTTGCTTCTTCACCTTCCCGAAGCTGCCGCTCTCGCCGGCTGCCGGAGCCCAAGAAGCGGCTTCTTCGCGCAAAGACGATTGTGCCGCTCACAGCGCTCTCCTTAGCGCGGCTTCTGCCGAAAGACGCCCGGCAGCGGCTCTTACCTCCGGAGAGCATCCTACCTTCCTCTTTAGCTCCTCTTCTCATCTACACCTCGGCAACAAGCTCTTCCACTATGTCTGGCTAGGAAAAACTGTGCCAGCACAGAAAACATCTCCCATCGTGTTCTAGAAGTTGCACGGATGTCTGCCAAGTGTTTGGCAGGAAGAAAAGAAAAGTTGTCCAAAACAGCTTCCAATCGAATGTTCCTGTGATTGGAAAAGTCAGGAGAGTGCAAAGGTACTGTTTTCTATCAGTTGGCAAGGTGCGCACACAATCCCAGTGTTGTACAGCTTGCTTCTTCACCTTCCCGAAGCTGCCGCTCTCGCCGGCTGCCGGAGCCCAAGAAGCGGCTTCTTCGCGCAGACGATTGTGCCGCTCACAGCGCTCTCCTTAGCGCGGCTTCTGCCGAAAGACGCCCGGCAGCGGCTCTTACCTCCGGAGAGCATCCTACCTTCCTCTTTAGCTCCTCTTCTCATCTACACCTCGGCAACAAGCTCTTCCACTATGTCTGGCTAGGAAAAACTGTGCCAGCACAGAAAACATCTCCCCTCGTGTTCTAGAAGTTGCACGGATGTCTGCCAAGTGTTTGGCAGGAAGAAAAGAAAAGTTGTCCAAAACAGCTTCCAATCGAATGTTCCTGTGATTGGAAAAGTCAGGAGAGTGCAAAGGTACTGTTTTCTATCAGTTGGCAAGGTGCGCACACAATCCCAGTGTTGTACAGCTTGCTTCTTCACCTTCCCGAAGCTGCCGCTCTCGCCGGCTGCCGGAGCCCAAGAAGCGGCTTCTTCGCGCAAAGACGATTGTGCCGCTCACAGCGCTCTCCTTAGCGCGGCTTCTGCCGAAAGACGCCCGGCAGCGGCTCTTACCTCCGGAGAGCATCCTACCTTCGTCTTTAGCTCTTCTTCTCATCTACACCTCGGCAACAAGCTCTTCCACTATGTCTGGCTAGGAAAAACTGTGCCAGCACAGAAAACATCTCCCATCGTGTTCTAGAAGTTGCACGGATGTCTGCCAAGTGTTTGGCAGGAAGAAAAGAAAAGTTGTCCAAAACAGCTTCCAATCGAATGTTCCTGTGATTGGAAAAGTCAGGAGAGTGCAAAGGTACTGTTTTCTATCAGTTGGCAAGGTGCGCACACAATCCCAGTGTTGTACAGCTTGCTTCTTCACCTTCCCGAAGCTGCCGCTCTCGCCGGCTGCCGGAGCCCAAGAAGCGGCTTCTTCGCGCAAAGACGATTGTGCCGCTCACAGTGCTCTCCTTAGCGCGGCTTCTGCCGAAAGACGCCCGGCAGCGGCTCTTACCTCCGGAGAGCATCCTACCTTCCTCTTTAGCTCCTCTTCTCATCTACACCTCGGCAACAAGCTCTTCCACTATGTCTGGCTAGGAAAAACTGTGCCAGCACAGAAAACATCTCCCATCGTGTTCTAGAAGTTGCACGGATGTCTGCCAAGTGTTTGGCAGGAAGAAAAGAAAAGTTGTCCAAAACAGCTTCCAATCGAATGTTCCTGTGATTGGAAAAGTCAGGAGAGTGCAAAGGTACTGTTTTCTATCAGTTGGCAAGGTGCGCACACAATCCCAGTGTTGTACAGCTTGCTTCTTCACCTTCCCGAAGCTGCCGCTCTCGCCGGCTGCCGGAGCCCAAGAAGCGGCTTCTTCGCGCAAAGACGATTGTGCCGCTCACAGCGCTCTCCTTAGCGCGGCTTCTGCCGAAAGACGCCCGGCAGCGGCTCTTACCTCCGGAGAGCATCCTACCTTCCTCTTTAGCTCCTCTTCTCATCTACACCTCGGCAACAAGCTCTTCCACTATGTCTGGCTAGGAAAAACTGTGCCAGCACAGAAAACATCTCCCCTCGTGTTCTAGAAGTTGCACGGATGTCTGCCAAGTGTTTGGCAGGAAGAAAAGAAAAGTTGTCCAAAACAGCTTCCAATCGAATGTTCCTGTGATTGGAAAAGTCAGGAGAGTGCAAAGGTACTGTTTTCTATCAGTTGGCAAGGTGCGCACACAATCCCAGTGTTGTACAGCTTGCTTCTTCACCTTCCCGAAGCTGCCGCTCTCGCCGGCTGCCGGAGCCCAAGAAGCGGCTTCTTCGCGCAAAGACGATTGTGCCGCTCACAGCGCTCTCCTTAGCGCGGCTTCTGCCGAAAGACGCCCGGCAGCGGCTCTTACCTCCGGAGAGCATCCTACCTTCCTCTTTAGCTCCTCTTCTCATCTACACCTCGGCAACAAGCTTTTCCACTATGTCTGGCTAGGAAAAACTGTGCCAGCACAGAAAACATCTCCCATCGTGTTCTAGAAGTTGCACGGATGTCTGCCAAGTGTTTGGCAGGAAGAAAAGAAAAGTTGTCCAAAACAGCTTCCAATCGAATGTTCCTGTGATTGGAAAAGTCAGGAGAGTGCAAAGGTACTGTTTTCTATCAGTTGGCAAGGTGCGCACACAATCCCAGTGTTGTACAGCTTGCTTCTTCACCTTCCCGAAGCTGCCGCTCTCGCCGGCTGCCGGAGCCCAAGAAGCGGCTTCTTCGCGCAAAGACGATTGTGCCGCTCACAGTGCTCTCCTTAGCGCGGCTTCTGCCGAAAGACGCCCGGCAGCGGCTCTTACCTCCGGAGAGCATCCTACCTTCCTCTTTAGCTCCTCTTCTCATCTACACCTCGGCAACAAGCTCTTCCACTATGTCTGGCTAGGAAAAACTGTGCCAGCACAGAAAACATCTCCCCTCGTGTTCTAGAAGTTGCACGGATGTCTGCCAAGTGTTTGGCAGGAAGAAAAGAAAAGTTGTCCAAAACAGCTTCCAATCGAATGTTCCTGTGATTGGAAAAGTCAGGAGAGTGCAAAGGTACTGTTTTCTATCAGTTGGCAAGGTGCGCACACAATCCCAGTGTTGTACAGCTTGCTTCTTCACCTTCCCGAAGCTGCCGCTCTCGCCGGCTGCCGGAGCCCAAGAAGCGGCTTCTTCGCGCAAAGACGATTGTGCCGCTCACAGCGCTCTCCTTAGCGCGGCTTCTGCCGAAAGACGCCCGGCAGCGGCTCTTACCTCCGGAGAGCATCCTACCTTCCTCTTTAGCTCCTCTTCTCATCTACACCTCGGCAACAAGCTCTTCCACTATGTCTGGCTAGGAAAAACTGTGCCAGCACAGAAAACATCTCCCATCGTGTTCTAGAAGTTGCACGGATGTCTGCCAAGTGTTTGGCAGGAAGAAAAGAAAAGTTGTCCAAAACAGCTTCCAATCGAATGTTCCTGTGATTGGAAAAGTCAGGAGAGTGCAAAGGTACTGTTTTCTATCAGTTGGCAAGGTGCGCACACAATCCCAGTGTTGTACAGCTTGCTTCTTCACCTTCCCGAAGCTGCCGCTCTCGCCGGCTGCCGGAGCCCAAGAAGCGGCTTCTTCGCGCAAAGACGATTGTGCCGCTCACAGCGCTCTCCTTAGCGCGGCTTCTGCCGAAAGACGCCCGGCAGCGGCTCTTACCTCCGGAGAGCATCCTACCTTCCTCTTTAGCTCCTCTTCTCATCTACACCTCGGCAACAAGCTCTTCCACTATGTCTGGCTAGGAAAAACTGTGCCAGCACAGAAAACATCTCCCATCGTGTTCTAGAAGTTGCACGGATGTCTGCCAAGTGTTTGGCAGGAAGAAAAGAAAAGTTGTCCAAAACAGCTTCCAATCGAATGTTCCTGTGATTGGAAAAGTCAGGAGAGTGCAAAGGTACTGTTTTCTATCAGTTGGCAAGGTGCGCACACAATCCCAGTGTTGTACAGCTTGCTTCTTCACCTTCCCGAAGCTGCCGCTCTCGCCGGCTGCCGGAGCCCAAGAAGCGGCTTCTTCGCGCAAAGACGATTGTGCCGCTCACAGTGCTCTCCTTAGCGCGGCTTCTGCCGAAAGACGCCCGGCAGCGGCTCTTACCTCCGGAGAGCATCCTACCTTCCTCTTTAGCTCCTCTTCTCATCTACACCTCGGCAACAAGCTCTTCCACTATGTCTGGCTAGGAAAAACTGTGCCAGCACAGAAAACATCTCCCATCGTGTTCTAGAAGTTGCACGGATGTCTGCCAAGTGTTTGGCAGGAAGAAAAGAAAAGTTGTCCAAAACAGCTTCCAATCGAATGTTCCTGTGATTGGAAAAGTCAGGAGAGTGCAAAGGTACTGTTTTCTATCAGTTGGCAAGGTGCGCACACAATCCCAGTGTTGTACAGCTTGCTTCTTCACCTTCCCGAAGCTGCCGCTCTCGCCGGCTGCCGGAGCCCAAGAAGCGGCTTCTTCGCGCAAAGACGATTGTGCCGCTCACAGCGCTCTCCTTAGCGCGGCTTCTGCCGAAAGACGCCCGGCAGCGGCTCTTACCTCCGGAGAGCATCCTACCTTCCTCTTTAGCTCCTCTTCTCATCTACACCTCGGCAACAAGCTCTTCCACTATGTCTGGCTAGGAAAAACTGTGCCAGCACAGAAAACATCTCCCCTCGTGTTCTAGAAGTTGCACGGATGTCTGCCAAGTGTTTGGCAGGAAGAAAAGAAAAGTTGTCCAAAACAGCTTCCAATCGAATGTTCCTGTGATTGGAAAAGTCAGGAGAGTGCAAAGGTACTGTTTTCTATCAGTTGGCAAGGTGCGCACACAATCCCAGTGTTGTACAGCTTGCTTCTTCACCTTCCCGAAGCTGCCGCTCTCGCCGGCTGCCGGAGCCCAAGAAGCGGCTTCTTCGCGCAAAGACGATTGTGCCGCTCACAGCGCTCTCCTTAGCGCGGCTTCTGCCGAAAGACGCCCGGCAGCGGCTCTTACCTCCGGAGAGCATCCTACCTTCCTCTTTAGCTCCTCTTCTCATCTACACCTCGGCAACAAGCTCTTCCACTATGTCTGGCTAGGAAAAACTGTGCCAGCACAGAAAACATCTCCCATCGTGTTCTAGAAGTTGCACGGATGTCTGCCAAGTGTTTGGCAGGAAGAAAAGAAAAGTTGTCCAAAACAGCTTCCAATCGAATGTTCCTGTGATTGGAAAAGTCAGGAGAGTGCAAAGGTACTGTTTTCTATCAGTTGGCAAGGTGCGCACACAATCCCAGTGTTGTACAGCTTGCTTCTTCACCTTCCCGAAGCTGCCGCTCTCGCCGGCTGCCGGAGCCCAAGAAGCGGCTTCTTCGCGCAAAGACGATTGTGCCGCTCACAGCGCTCTCCTTAGCGCGGCTTCTGCCGAAAGACGCCCGGCAGCGGCTCTTACCTCCGGAGAGCATCCTACCTTCCTCTTTAGCTCCTCTTCTCATCTACACCTCGGCAACAAGCTTTTCCACTATGTCTGGCTAGGAAAAACTGTGCCAGCACAGAAAACATCTCCCATCGTGTTCTAGAAGTTGCACGGATGTCTGCCAAGTGTTTGGCAGGAAGAAAAGAAAAGTTGTCCAAAACAGCTTCCAATCGAATGTTCCTGTGATTGGAAAAGTCAGGAGAGTGCAAAGGTACTGTTTTCTATCAGTTGGCAAGGTGCGCACACAATCCCAGTGTTGTACAGCTTGCTTCTTCACCTTCCCGAAGCTGCCGCTCTCGCCGGCTGCCGGAGCCCAAGAAGCGGCTTCTTCGCGCAAAGACGATTGTGCCGCTCACAGTGCTCTCCTTAGCGCGGCTTCTGCCGAAAGACGCCCGGCAGCGGCTCTTACCTCCGGAGAGCATCCTACCTTCCTCTTTAGCTCCTCTTCTCATCTACACCTCGGCAACAAGCTCTTCCACTATGTCTGGCTAGGAAAAACTGTGCCAGCACAGAAAACATCTCCCATCGTGTTCTAGAAGTTGCACGGATGTCTGCCAAGTGTTTGGCAGGAAGAAAAGAAAAGTTGTCCAAAACAGCTTCCAATCGAATGTTCCTGTGATTGGAAAAGTCAGGAGAGTGCAAAGGTACTGTTTTCTATCAGTTGGCAAGGTGCGCACACAATCCCAGTGTTGTACAGCTTGCTTCTTCACCTTCCCGAAGCTGCCGCTCTCGCCGGCTGCCGGAGCCCAAGAAGCGGCTTCTTCGCGCAAAGACGATTGTGCCGCTCACAGCGCTCTCCTTAGCGCGGCTTCTGCCGAAAGACGCCCGGCAGCGGCTCTTACCTCCGGAGAGCATCCTACCTTCCTCTTTAGCTCCTCTTCTCATCTACACCTCGGCAACAAGCTCTTCCACTATGTCTGGCTAGGAAAAACTGTGCCAGCACAGAAAACATCTCCCATCGTGTTCTAGAAGTTGCACGGATGTCTGCCAAGTGTTTGGCAGGAAGAAAAGAAAAGTTGTCCAAAACAGCTTCCAATCGAATGTTCCTGTGATTGGAAAAGTCAGGAGAGTGCAAAGGTACTGTTTTCTATCAGTTGGCAAGGTGCGCACACAATCCCAGTGTTGTACAGCTTGCTTCTTCACCTTCCCGAAGCTGCCGCTCTCGCCGGCTGCCGGAGCCCAAGAAGCGGCTTCTTCGCGCAAGACGATTGTGCCGCTCACAGCGCTCTCCTTAGCGCGGCTTCTGCCGAAAGACGCCCGGCAGCGGCTCTTACCTCCGGAGAGCATCCTACCTTCCTCTTTAGCTCCTCTTCTCATCTACACCTCGGCAACAAGCTCTTCCACTATGTCTGGCTAGGAAAAACTGTGCCAGCACAGAAAACATCTCCCCTCGTGTTCTAGAAGTTGCACGGATGTCTGCCAAGTGTTTGGCAGGAAGAAAAGAAAAGTTGTCCAAAACAGCTTCCAATCGAATGTTCCTGTGATTGGAAAAGTCAGGAGAGTGCAAAGGTACTGTTTTCTATCAGTTGGCAAGGTGCGCACACAATCCCAGTGTTGTACAGCTTGCTTCTTCACCTTCCCGAAGCTGCCGCTCTCGCCGGCTGCCGGAGCCCAAGAAGCGGCTTCTTCGCGCAAAGACGATTGTGCCGCTCACAGCGCTCTCCTTAGCGCGGCTTCTGCCGAAAGACGCCCGGCAGCGGCTCTTACCTCCGGAGAGCATCCTACCTTCGTCTTTAGCTCTTCTTCTCATCTACACCTCGGCAACAAGCTCTTCCACTATGTCTGGCTAGGAAAAACTGTGCCAGCACAGAAAACATCTCCCATCGTGTTCTAGAAGTTGCACGGATGTCTGCCAAGTGTTTGGCAGGAAGAAAAGAAAAGTTGTCCAAAACAGCTTCCAATCGAATGTTCCTGTGATTGGAAAAGTCAGGAGAGTGCAAAGGTACTGTTTTCTATCAGTTGGCAAGGTGCGCACACAATCCCAGTGTTGTACAGCTTGCTTCTTCACCTTCCCGAAGCTGCCGCTCTCGCCGGCTGCCGGAGCCCAAGAAGCGGCTTCTTCGCGCAAAGACGATTGTGCCGCTCACAGCGCTCTCCTTAGCGCGGCTTCTGCCGAAAGACGCCCGGCAGCGGCTCTTACCTCCGGAGAGCATCCTACCTTCCTCTTTAGCTCCTCTTCTCATCTACACCTCGGCAACAAGCTCTTCCACTATGTCTGGCTAGGAAAAACTGTGCCAGCACAGAAAACATCTCCCATCGTGTTCTAGAAGTTGCACGGATGTCTGCCAAGTGTTTGGCAGGAAGAAAAGAAAAGTTGTCCAAAACAGCTTCCAATCGAATGTTCCTGTGATTGGAAAAGTCAGGAGAGTGCAAAGGTACTGTTTTCTATCAGTTGGCAAGGTGCGCACACAATCCCAGTGTTGTACAGCTTGCTTCTTCACCTTCCCGAAGCTGCCGCTCTCGCCGGCTGCCGGAGCCCAAGAAGCGGCTTCTTCGCGCAAAGACGATTGTGCCGCTCACAGCGCTCTCCTTAGCGCGGCTTCTGCCGAAAGACGCCCGGCAGCGGCTCTTACCTCCGGAGAGCATCCTACCTTCCTCTTTAGCTCCTCTTCTCATCTACACCTCGGCAACAAGCTCTTCCACTATGTCTGGCTAGGAAAAACTGTGCCAGCACAGAAAACATCTCCCATCGTGTTCTAGAAGTTGCACGGATGTCTGCCAAGTGTTTGGCAGGAAGAAAAGAAAAGTTGTCCAAAACAGCTTCCAATCGAATGTTCCTGTGATTGGAAAAGTCAGGAGAGTGCAAAGGTACTGTTTTCTATCAGTTGGCAAGGTGCGCACACAATCCCAGTGTTGTACAGCTTGCTTCTTCACCTTCCCGAAGCTGCCGCTCTCGCCGGCTGCCGGAGCCCAAGAAGCGGCTTCTTCGCGCAGACGATTGTGCCGCTCACAGCGCTCTCCTTAGCGCGGCTTCTGCCGAAAGACGCCCGGCAGCGGCTCTTACCTCCGGAGAGCATCCTACCTTCCTCTTTAGCTCCTCTTCTCATCTACACCTCGGCAACAAGCTCTTCCACTATGTCTGGCTAGGAAAAACTGTGCCAGCACAGAAAACATCTCCCCTCGTGTTCTAGAAGTTGCACGGATGTCTGCCAAGTGTTTGGCAGGAAGAAAAGAAAAGTTGTCCAAAACAGCTTCCAATCGAATGTTCCTGTGATTGGAAAAGTCAGGAGAGTGCAAAGGTACTGTTTTCTATCAGTTGGCAAGGTGCGCACACAATCCCAGTGTTGTACAGCTTGCTTCTTCACCTTCCCGAAGCTGCCGCTCTCGCCGGCTGCCGGAGCCCAAGAAGCGGCTTCTTCGCGCAAAGACGATTGTGCCGCTCACAGTGCTCTCCTTAGCGCGGCTTCTGCCGAAAGACGCCCGGCAGCGGCTCTTACCTCCGGAGAGCATCCTACCTTCGTCTTTAGCTCTTCTTCTCATCTACACCTCGGCAACAAGCTCTTCCACTATGTCTGGCTAGGAAAAACTGTGCCAGCACAGAAAACATCTCCCATCGTGTTCTAGAAGTTGCACGGATGTCTGCCAAGTGTTTGGCAGGAAGAAAAGAAAAGTTGTCCAAAACAGCTTCCAATCGAATGTTCCTGTGATTGGAAAAGTCAGGAGAGTGCAAAGGTACTGTTTTCTATCAGTTGGCAAGGTGCGCACACAATCCCAGTGTTGTACAGCTTGCTTCTTCACCTTCCCGAAGCTGCCGCTCTCGCCGGCTGCCGGAGCCCAAGAAGCGGCTTCTTCGCGCAAAGACGATTGTGCCGCTCACAGTGCTCTCCTTAGCGCGGCTTCTGCCGAAAGACGCCCGGCAGCGGCTCTTACCTCCGGAGAGCATCCTACCTTCCTCTTTAGCTCCTCTTCTCATCTACACCTCGGCAACAAGCTCTTCCACTATGTCTGGCTAGGAAAAACTGTGCCAGCACAGAAAACATCTCCCATCGTGTTCTAGAAGTTGCACGGATGTCTGCCAAGTGTTTGGCAGGAAGAAAAGAAAAGTTGTCCAAAACAGCTTCCAATCGAATGTTCCTGTGATTGGAAAAGTCAGGAGAGTGCAAAGGTACTGTTTTCTATCAGTTGGCAAGGTGCGCACACAATCCCAGTGTTGTACAGCTTGCTTCTTCACCTTCCCGAAGCTGCCGCTCTCGCCGGCTGCCGGAGCCCAAGAAGCGGCTTCTTCGCGCAAAGACGATTGTGCCGCTCACAGCGCTCTCCTTAGCGCGGCTTCTGCCGAAAGACGCCCGGCAGCGGCTCTTACCTCCGGAGAGCATCCTACCTTCCTCTTTAGCTCCTCTTCTCATCTACACCTCGGCAACAAGCTCTTCCACTATGTCTGGCTAGGAAAAACTGTGCCAGCACAGAAAACATCTCCCCTCGTGTTCTAGAAGTTGCACGGATGTCTGCCAAGTGTTTGGCAGGAAGAAAAGAAAAGTTGTCCAAAACAGCTTCCAATCGAATGTTCCTGTGATTGGAAAAGTCAGGAGAGTGCAAAGGTACTGTTTTCTATCAGTTGGCAAGGTGCGCACACAATCCCAGTGTTGTACAGCTTGCTTCTTCACCTTCCCGAAGCTGCCGCTCTCGCCGGCTGCCGGAGCCCAAGAAGCGGCTTCTTCGCGCAAAGACGATTGTGCCGCTCACAGCGCTCTCCTTAGCGCGGCTTCTGCCGAAAGACGCCCGGCAGCGGCTCTTACCTCCGGAGAGCATCCTACCTTCCTCTTTAGCTCCTCTTCTCATCTACACCTCGGCAACAAGCTTTTCCACTATGTCTGGCTAGGAAAAACTGTGCCAGCACAGAAAACATCTCCCATCGTGTTCTAGAAGTTGCACGGATGTCTGCCAAGTGTTTGGCAGGAAGAAAAGAAAAGTTGTCCAAAACAGCTTCCAATCGAATGTTCCTGTGATTGGAAAAGTCAGGAGAGTGCAAAGGTACTGTTTTCTATCAGTTGGCAAGGTGCGCACACAATCCCAGTGTTGTACAGCTTGCTTCTTCACCTTCCCGAAGCTGCCGCTCTCGCCGGCTGCCGGAGCCCAAGAAGCGGCTTCTTCGCGCAAAGACGATTGTGCCGCTCACAGCGCTCTCCTTAGCGCGGCTTCTGCCGAAAGACGCCCGGCAGCGGCTCTTACCTCCGGAGAGCATCCTACCTTCCTCTTTAGCTCCTCTTCTCATCTACACCTCGGCAACAAGCTTTTCCACTATGTCTGGCTAGGAAAAACTGTGCCAGCACAGAAAACATCTCCCATCGTGTTCTAGAAGTTGCACGGATGTCTGCCAAGTGTTTGGCAGGAAGAAAAGAAAAGTTGTCCAAAACAGCTTCCAATCGAATGTTCCTGTGATTGGAAAAGTCAGGAGAGTGCAAAGGTACTGTTTTCTATCAGTTGGCAAGGTGCGCACACAATCCCAGTGTTGTACAGCTTGCTTCTTCACCTTCCCGAAGCTGCCGCTCTCGCCGGCTGCCGGAGCCCAAGAAGCGGCTTCTTCGCGCAAAGACGATTGTGCCGCTCACAGTGCTCTCCTTAGCGCGGCTTCTGCCGAAAGACGCCCGGCAGCGGCTCTTACCTCCGGAGAGCATCCTACCTTCCTCTTTAGCTCCTCTTCTCATCTACACCTCGGCAACAAGCTCTTCCACTATGTCTGGCTAGGAAAAACTGTGCCAGCACAGAAAACATCTCCCATCGTGTTCTAGAAGTTGCACGGATGTCTGCCAAGTGTTTGGCAGGAAGAAAAGAAAAATTGTCCAAAACAGCTTCCAATCGAATGTTCCTGTGATTGGAAAAGTCAGGAGAGTGCAAAGGTACTGTTTTCTATCAGTTGGCAAGGTGCGCACACAATCCCAGTGTTGTACAGCTTGCTTCTTCACCTTCCCGAAGCTGCCGCTCTCGCCGGCTGCCGGAGCCCAAGAAGCGGCTTCTTCGCGCAAAGACGATTGTGCCGCTCACAGTGCTCTCCTTAGCGCGGCTTCTGCCGAAAGACGCCCGGCAGCGGCTCTTACCTCCGGAGAGCATCCTACCTTCCTCTTTAGCTCCTCTTCTCATCTACACCTCGGCAACAAGCTCTTCCACTATGTCTGGCTAGGAAAAACTGTGCCAGCACAGAAAACATCTCCCCTCGTGTTCTAGAAGTTGCACGGATGTCTGCCAAGTGTTTGGCAGGAAGAAAAGAAAAGTTGTCCAAAACAGCTTCCAATCGAATGTTCCTGTGATTGGAAAAGTCAGGAGAGTGCAAAGGTACTGTTTTCTATCAGTTGGCAAGGTGCGCACACAATCCCAGTGTTGTACAGCTTGCTTCTTCACCTTCCCGAAGCTGCCGCTCTCGCCGGCTGCCGGAGCCCAAGAAGCGGCTTCTTCGCGCAAAGACGATTGTGCCGCTCACAGCGCTCTCCTTAGCGCGGCTTCTGCCGAAAGACGCCCGGCAGCGGCTCTTACCTCCGGAGAGCATCCTACCTTCGTCTTTAGCTCTTCTTCTCATCTACACCTCGGCAACAAGCTCTTCCACTATGTCTGGCTAGGAAAAACTGTGCCAGCACAGAAAACATCTCCCATCGTGTTCTAGAAGTTGCACGGATGTCTGCCAAGTGTTTGGCAGGAAGAAAAGAAAAGTTGTCCAAAACAGCTTCCAATCGAATGTTCCTGTGATTGGAAAAGTCAGGAGAGTGCAAAGGTACTGTTTTCTATCAGTTGGCAAGGTGCGCACACAATCCCAGTGTTGTACAGCTTGCTTCTTCACCTTCCCGAAGCTGCCGCTCTCGCCGGCTGCCGGAGCCCAAGAAGCGGCTTCTTCGCGCAAAGACGATTGTGCCGCTCACAGCGCTCTCCTTAGCGCGGCTTCTGCCGAAAGACGCCCGGCAGCGGCTCTTACCTCCGGAGAGCATCCTACCTTCCTCTTTAGCTCCTCTTCTCATCTACACCTCGGCAACAAGCTCTTCCACTATGTCTGGCTAGGAAAAACTGTGCCAGCACAGAAAACATCTCCCATCGTGTTCTAGAAGTTGCACGGATGTCTGCCAAGTGTTTGGCAGGAAGAAAAGAAAAGTTGTCCAAAACAGCTTCCAATCGAATGTTCCTGTGATTGGAAAAGTCAGGAGAGTGCAAAGGTACTGTTTTCTATCAGTTGGCAAGGTGCGCACACAATCCCAGTGTTGTACAGCTTGCTTCTTCACCTTCCCGAAGCTGCCGCTCTCGCCGGCTGCCGGAGCCCAAGAAGCGGCTTCTTCGCGCAAAGACGATTGTGCCGCTCACAGCGCTCTCCTTAGCGCGGCTTCTGCCGAAAGACGCCCGGCAGCGGCTCTTACCTCCGGAGAGCATCCTACCTTCCTCTTTAGCTCCTCTTCTCATCTACACCTCGGCAACAAGCTCTTCCACTATGTCTGGCTAGGAAAAACTGTGCCAGCACAGAAAACATCTCCCATCGTGTTCTAGAAGTTGCACGGATGTCTGCCAAGTGTTTGGCAGGAAGAAAAGAAAAGTTGTCCAAAACAGCTTCCAATCGAATGTTCCTGTGATTGGAAAAGTCAGGAGAGTGCAAAGGTACTGTTTTCTATCAGTTGGCAAGGTGCGCACACAATCCCAGTGTTGTACAGCTTGCTTCTTCACCTTCCCGAAGCTGCCGCTCTCGCCGGCTGCCGGAGCCCAAGAAGCGGCTTCTTCGCGCAGACGATTGTGCCGCTCACAGCGCTCTCCTTAGCGCGGCTTCTGCCGAAAGACGCCCGGCAGCGGCTCTTACCTCCGGAGAGCATCCTACCTTCCTCTTTAGCTCCTCTTCTCATCTACACCTCGGCAACAAGCTCTTCCACTATGTCTGGCTAGGAAAAACTGTGCCAGCACAGAAAACATCTCCCCTCGTGTTCTAGAAGTTGCACGGATGTCTGCCAAGTGTTTGGCAGGAAGAAAAGAAAAGTTGTCCAAAACAGCTTCCAATCGAATGTTCCTGTGATTGGAAAAGTCAGGAGAGTGCAAAGGTACTGTTTTCTATCAGTTGGCAAGGTGCGCACACAATCCCAGTGTTGTACAGCTTGCTTCTTCACCTTCCCGAAGCTGCCGCTCTCGCCGGCTGCCGGAGCCCAAGAAGCGGCTTCTTCGCGCAAAGACGATTGTGCCGCTCACAGTGCTCTCCTTAGCGCGGCTTCTGCCGAAAGACGCCCGGCAGCGGCTCTTACCTCCGGAGAGCATCCTACCTTCGTCTTTAGCTCTTCTTCTCATCTACACCTCGGCAACAAGCTCTTCCACTATGTCTGGCTAGGAAAAACTGTGCCAGCACAGAAAACATCTCCCATCGTGTTCTAGAAGTTGCACGGATGTCTGCCAAGTGTTTGGCAGGAAGAAAAGAAAAGTTGTCCAAAACAGCTTCCAATCGAATGTTCCTGTGATTGGAAAAGTCAGGAGAGTGCAAAGGTACTGTTTTCTATCAGTTGGCAAGGTGCGCACACAATCCCAGTGTTGTACAGCTTGCTTCTTCACCTTCCCGAAGCTGCCGCTCTCGCCGGCTGCCGGAGCCCAAGAAGCGGCTTCTTCGCGCAAAGACGATTGTGCCGCTCACAGTGCTCTCCTTAGCGCGGCTTCTGCCGAAAGACGCCCGGCAGCGGCTCTTACCTCCGGAGAGCATCCTACCTTCCTCTTTAGCTCCTCTTCTCATCTACACCTCGGCAACAAGCTCTTCCACTATGTCTGGCTAGGAAAAACTGTGCCAGCACAGAAAACATCTCCCATCGTGTTCTAGAAGTTGCACGGATGTCTGCCAAGTGTTTGGCAGGAAGAAAAGAAAAGTTGTCCAAAACAGCTTCCAAACGAATGTTCCTGTGATTGGAAAAGTCAGGAGAGTGCAAAGGTACTGTTTTCTATCAGTTGGCAAGGTGCGCACACAATCCCAGTGTTGTACAGCTTGCTTCTTCACCTTCCCGAAGCTGCCGCTCTCGCCGGCTGCCGGAGCCCAAGAAGCGGCTTCTTCGCGCAAAGACGATTGTGCCGCTCACAGCGCTCTCCTTAGCGCGGCTTCTGCCGAAAGACGCCCGGCAGCGGCTCTTACCTCCGGAGAGCATCCTACCTTCCTCTTTAGCTCCTCTTCTCATCTACACCTCGGCAACAAGCTCTTCCACTATGTCTGGCTAGGAAAAACTGTGCCAGCACAGAAAACATCTCCCCTCGTGTTCTAGAAGTTGCACGGATGTCTGCCAAGTGTTTGGCAGGAAGAAAAGAAAAGTTGTCCAAAACAGCTTCCAATCGAATGTTCCTGTGATTGGAAAAGTCAGGAGAGTGCAAAGGTACTGTTTTCTATCAGTTGGCAAGGTGCGCACACAATCCCAGTGTTGTACAGCTTGCTTCTTCACCTTCCCGAAGCTGCCGCTCTCGCCGGCTGCCGGAGCCCAAGAAGCGGCTTCTTCGCGCAAAGACGATTGTGCCGCTCACAGCGCTCTCCTTAGCGCGGCTTCTGCCGAAAGACGCCCGGCAGCGGCTCTTACCTCCGGAGAGCATCCTACCTTCCTCTTTAGCTCCTCTTCTCATCTACACCTCGGCAACAAGCTTTTCCACTATGTCTGGCTAGGAAAAACTGTGCCAGCACAGAAAACATCTCCCATCGTGTTCTAGAAGTTGCACGGATGTCTGCCAAGTGTTTGGCAGGAAGAAAAGAAAAGTTGTCCAAAACAGCTTCCAATCGAATGTTCCTGTGATTGGAAAAGTCAGGAGAGTGCAAAGGTACTGTTTTCTATCAGTTGGCAAGGTGCGCACACAATCCCAGTGTTGTACAGCTTGCTTCTTCACCTTCCCGAAGCTGCCGCTCTCGCCGGCTGCCGGAGCCCAAGAAGCGGCTTCTTCGCGCAAAGACGATTGTGCCGCTCACAGCGCTCTCCTTAGCGCGGCTTCTGCCGAAAGACGCCCGGCAGCGGCTCTTACCTCCGGAGAGCATCCTACCTTCCTCTTTAGCTCCTCTTCTCATCTACACCTCGGCAACAAGCTA
>NW_026948759.1:0-37817 GCF_035770615.1 Melospiza melodia melodia | reverse complement strand
TATACGGCCGTAAAGCGCGACTGCCGTAAATACGGCCGTAAATCGCGACTGTCCGTAAATACGGCCGTAAAGCGCGACTGTCGTAAATACGGCCGTAAAGCGCGACTGTCGTAAATACGGCCGTAAAGCGCGACTGTCGTAAATACGGCCGTAAAGCGCGACTGTCGTAAATACGGCCGTAAAGCGCGACTGCCGTAAATACGGCCGTAAAGCGCGACTGTCGTAAATACGGCCGTAAAGCGCGACTGTCGTAAATACGGCCGTAAATAGCGACTGTCGTAAATACGGCCGTAAAGCGCGACTGCCGTAAATACGGCCGTAAAGCGCGACTGCCGTAAATACGGCCGTAAAGCGCGACTGCCGTAAATACGGCCGTAAATCGCGACTGTCGTAAATACGGCCGTAAAGCGCGACTGTCGTAAATTCGGCGTAAAGAGCGACTGTCGTAAATACGGCCGTAAAGCGCGACTGTCGTAAATACGGCCGTAAAGCGCGACTGTCGTAAATACGGCCGTAAAGCGCGACTGCCGTAAATACGGCCGTAAAGCGCGACTGCCGTAAATACGGCCGTAAAGCGCGACTGCCGTAAATACGGCCGTAAAGCGCGACTGTCGTAAATACGGCCGTAAAGCGCGACTGCGTAAATACGGCCGTAAAGCGCGACTGTCGTAAATACGGCCGTAAAGCGCGACTGCCGTAAATACGGCCGTAAAGCGCGACTGTCGTAAATACGGCCGTAAAGCGCGACTGTCGTAAATACGGCCGTAAAGCGCGACTGCCGTAAATACGGCCGTAAAGCGCGACTGTCGTAAATACGCCGTAAAGCGCGACTGCCGTAAATACGGCCGTAAAGCGCGACTGCCGTAAATACGGCCGTAAAGCGCGACTGTCGTAAATACGGCCGTAAAGCGCGACTGTCGTAAATACGGCCGTAAAGCGCGACTGTCGTAAATACGGCCGTAAAGCGACTGTCGTAAATACGGCCGTAAAGCGCGACTGCCGTAAATACGGCCGTAAAGCGCGACTGCCGTAAATACGGCCGTAAAGCGCGACTGCCGTAAATACGGCCGTAAAGAGCGACTGTCGTAAATACGGCCGTAAAGCGCGACTGTCGTAAATACGGCCGTAAAGCGCGACTGTCGTAAATACGGCCGTAAAGCGCGACTGCCGTAAATACGGCCGTAAAGCGCGACTGTCGTAAATACGGCCGTAAGCGCGACTGTCGTAAATACGGCCGTAAAGCGCGACTGCCGTAAATACGGCCGTAAATCGCGACTGTCGTAAATACGGCCGTAAAGCGCGACTGTCGTAAATACGGCCGTAAAGCGCGACTGCCGTAAATACGGCCGTAAAGCGCGACTGTCGTAAATACGGCCGTAAATAGCGACTGTCGTAAATACGGCCGTAAAGCGCGACTGTCGTAAATACGGCCGTAAAGCGCGACTGTCGTAAATACGGCCGTAAAGCGCGACTGTCGTAAATACGGCCGTAAAGCGCGACTGCCGTAAATACGGCCGTAAATCGCGACTGCCGTAAATACGGCCGTAAAGCGCGACTGCCGTAAATACGGCCGTAAAGCGCGACTGTCGTAAATACGGCCGTAAAGCGCGACTGTCGTAAATACGGCCGTAAATAGCGACTGTCGTAAATACGGCCGTAAAGCGCGACTGTCGTAAATACGGCCGTAAAGCGCGACTGCCGTAAATACGGCCGTAAAGCGCGACTGTCGTAAATACGGCCGTAAAGCGCGACTGTCGTAAATACGGCCGTAAATCGCGACTGCCGTAAATACGGCCGTAAAGCGCGACTGCCGTAAATACGGCCGTAAAGCGCGACTGCCGTAAATACGGCCGTAAAGCGCGACTGTCGTAAATACGGCCGTAAAGCGCGACTGCCGTAAATACGGCCGTAAAGCGCGACTGCCGTAAATACGGCCGTAAAGCGCGACTGTCGTAAATACGGCCGTAAAGCGCGACTGTCGTAAATACGGCCGTAAAGCGCGACTGTCGTAAATACGCCGTAAATCGCGACTGCCGTAAATACGGCCGTAAAGCGCGACTGTCGTAAATACGGCCGTAAAGCGCGACTGCCGTAAATACGCCGTAAAGCGCGACTGTCGTAAATACGGCCGTAAATCGCGACTGCCGTAAATACGGCCGTAAAGCGCGACTGCGTAAATACGGCCGTAAAGCGCGACTGCCGTAAATACGGCCGTAAAGCGCGACTGCCGTAAATACGGCCGTAAAGCGCGACTGTCGTAAATACGGCCGTAAAGCGCGACTGTCGTAAATACGGCCGTAAAGCGCGACTGTCGTAAATACGGCCGTAAAGCGCGACTGCCGTAAATACGGCCGTAAAGCGCGACTGTCGTAATACGGCCGTAAAGCGCGACTGCCGTAAATACGGCCGTAAAGCGCGACTGTCGTAAATACGGCCGTAAAGCGCGACTGTCGTAAATACGGCCGTAAAGAGCGACTGTCGTAAATACGGCCGTAAAGCGCGACTGCCGTAAATACGGCCGTAAAGCGCGACTGCCGTAAATACGGCCGTAAAGCGCGACTGTCGTAAATACGGCCGTAAATCGCGACTGTCGTAAATACGGCCGTAAAGCGCGACTGTCGTAAATACGCCGTAAAGCGCGACTGCCGTAAATACGGCCGTAAAGCGCGACTGTCGTAAATACGGCCGTAATAGCGACTGTCGAAAATACGGCCGTAAAGCGCGACTGTCGTAAATACGGCCGTAAAGCGCGACTGTCGTAAATACGGCCGTAAAGCGCGACTGCCGTAAATACGGCCGTAAAGCGCGACTGCGTAAATACGGCCGTAAAGCGCGACTGTCGTAAATACGGCCGTAAAGCGCGACTGTCGTAAATACGGCCGTAAATCGCGACTGCCGTAAATACGGCCGTAAGCGCGACTGCCGTAAATACGGCCGTAAAGCGCGACTGTCGTAAATACGGCCGTAAAGCGCGACTGTCGTAAATACGGCCGTAAATAGCGACTGTCGTAAATACGGCCGTAAAGCGCGACTGTCGTAAATACGGCCGTAAAGCGCGACTGCCGTAAATACGGCCGTAAAGCGCGACTGTCCGTAAATACGGCCGTAAAGCGCGACTGCCGTAAATACGGCCGTAAAGCGCGACTGCCGTAAATACGGCCGTAAAGCGCGACTGTCGTAAATACGGCCGTAAAGCGCGACTGTCGTAAATACGGCCGTAAAGCGCGACTGTCGTAAATACGGCCGTAAAGCGCGACTGCCGTAAATACGGCCGTAAAGCGCGACTGCGTAAATACGGCCGTAAAGCGCGACTGCCGTAATACGGCCGTAAAGCGCGACTGTCGTAAATACGGCCGTAAAGCGCGACTGCCGTAAATACGGCCGTAAAGCGCGACTGTCGTAAATACGGCCGTAAAGCGCGACTGTCGTAAATACGGCCGTAAAGCGCGACTGTCGTAAATACGGCCGTAAAGCGCGACTGTCGTAAATACGGCCGTAAAGCGCGACTGCCGTAAATACGGCCGTAAAGCGCGACTGTCGTAAATACGGCCGTAAAGCGCGACTGTCGTAAATACGGCCGTAAAGCGCGACTGTCGTAAATACGGCCGTAAAGCGCGACTGTCGTAAATACGGCCGTAAAGCGCGACTGTCGTAAATACGGCCGTAAATAGCGACTGTCGTAAATACGGCCGTAAAGCGCGACTGCCGTAAATACGGCCGTAAAGCGCGACTGCCGTAAATACGGCGTAAAGCGCGACTGTCGTAAATACGGCCGTAAAGCGCGACTGCCGTAAATACGGCCGTAAAGCGCGACTGTCCGTAAATACGGCCGTAAAGCGCGACTGCCGTAAATACGGCCGTAAAGCGCGACTGTCGTAAATACGGCCGTAAATAGCGACTGTCGTAAATACGGCCGTAAAGCGCGACTGTCGTAAATACGGCCGTAAAGCGCGACTGCCGTAAATACGGCCGTAAAGCGCGACTGCCGTAAATACGGCCGTAAAGCGCGACTGCCGTAAATACGGCCGTAAAGCGCGACTGCCGTAAATACGGCCGTAAAGCGCGACTGCCGTAAATACGGCCGTAAAGCGCGACTGTCGTAAATACGGCCGTAAAGCGCGACTGTCGTAAATACGGCCGTAAATCGCGACTGTCGTAAATACGGCCGTAAAGCGCGACTGTCGTAAATACGGCCGTAAAGCGCGACTGCCGTAAATACGGCCGTAAAGCGCGACTGTCGTAAATACGGCCGTAAAGCGCGACTGCCGTAAATACGGCCGTAAAGCGCGACTGTCGTAAATACGGCCGTAAATCGCGACTGTCGTAAATACGGCCGTAAAGCGCGACTGTCGTAAATACGGCCGTAAAGCGCGACTGTCGTAAATACGGCCGTAAAGCGCGACTGTCGTAAATACGGCCGTAAAGCGCGACTGTCGTAAATACGGCCGTAAAGCGCGACTGTCGTAAATACGGCCGTAAAGCGCGACTGCCGTAAATACGGCCGTAAAGCGCGACTGTCGTAAATACGGCCGTAAAGCGCGACTGTCGTAAATACGGCCGTAAATAGCGACTGTCGTAAATACGGCCGTAAAGCGCGACTGTCGTAAATACGGCCGTAAAGCGCGACTGCCGTAAATACGGCCGTAAAGCGCGACTGTCGTAAATACGGCCGTAAAGCGCGACTGTCGTAAATACGGCCGTAAAAGCGACTGTCGTAAATACGGCCGTAAAGCGCGACTGCCGTAAATACGGCCGTAAAGCGCGACTGTCGTAAATACGGCCGTAAGCGACTGCGTAAATACGGCCGTAAAGCGCGACCTGCCGTAAATACGGCCGTAAAGCGCGACTGTCGTAAATACGGCCGTAAAGCGCGACTGTCGTAAATACGGCCGTAAAGCGCGACTGTCGTAAATACGGCCGTAAAGCGCGACTGTCGTAAATACGGCCGTAAATAGCGACTGTCGTAAATACGGCCGTAAAGCGCGACTGTCGTAAATACGGCCGTAAAGCGCGACTGCCGTAAATACGGCCGTAAAGCGCGACTGTCGTAATACGGCCGTAAAGCGCGACTGCCGTAAATACGGCCGTAAAGCGCGACTGCCGTAAATACGGCCGTAAAGCGCGACTGTCGTAATACGGCGTAAAGCGCGACTGTCGTAAATACGGCCGTAAAGCGCGACTGTCGTAAATACGGCCGTAAAGAGCGACTGTCGTAAATACGGCCGTAAAGCGCGACTGTCGTAAATACGGCCGTAAAGCGCGACTGCCGTAAATACGGCCGTAAAGCGCGACTGTCGTAAATACGGCCGTAAAGCGCGACTGCCGTAAATACGGCCGTAAAGCGCGACTGCGTAAATACGGCCGTAAAGCGCGACTGTCGTAAATACGGCCGTAAAGCGCGACTGTCGTAAATACGGCCGTAAAGCGCGACTGTCGTAAATACGGCCGTAAAGCGCGACTGCCGTAAATACGGCCGTAAAGCGCGACTGTCGTAAATACGGCCGTAAAGCGCGACTGTCGTAAATACGGCCGTAAAGCGCGACTGTCGTAAATACGGCCGTAAAGCGCGACTGTCGTAAATACGGCCGTAAAGCGCGACTGCCGTAAATACGGCCGTAAAGCGCGACTGCCGTAAATACGGCCGTAAAGCGCGACTGTCGTAAATACGGCCGTAAGCGCGACTGTCGTAAATACGGCCGTAAAGCGCGACTGTCGTAAATACGGCCGTAAATAGCGACTGTCGTAAATACGGCCGTAAAGCGCGACTGTCGTAAATACGGCCGTAAAGCGCGACTGCCGTAAATACGGCCGTAAAGCGCGACTGCCGTAAATACGGCCGTAAAGCGCGACTGCCGTAAATACGGCCGTAAAGCGCGACTGCCGTAAATACGGCCGTAAAGCGCGACTGCCGTAAATACGGCCGTTAAAGCGCGACTGTCGTAAATACGGCCGTAAAGCGCGACTGTCGTAAATACGGCCGTTAAAGCGCGACTGTCGTAAATACGGCCGTAAAGCGCGACTGTCGTAAATACGGCCGTAAAGCGCGACTGCCGTAAATACGGCCGTAAAGCGCGACTGTCGTAAATACGGCCGTAAAGCGCGACTGTCGTAAATACGGCCGTAAAGCGCGACTGTCGTAAATACGGCCGTAAATCGCGACTGTCGTAAATACGGCCGTAAAGCGCGACTGCCGTAAATACGGCCGTAAGCGCGACTGTCGTAAATACGGCCGTAAGCGCGACTGTCGTAAATACGGCCGTAAAGCGCGACTGTCGTAAATACGGCCGTAAAGCGCGACTGTCGTAAATACGGCCGTAAAGCGCGACTGCCGTAATACGGCCGTAAAGCGCGACTGCCGTAAATACGGCCGTAAAGCGCGACTGTCGTAAATACGGCCGTAAATAGCGACTGTCGTAAATACGGCCGTAAAGCGCGACTGTCGTAAATACGGCCGTAAAGCGCGACTGCCGTAAATACGGCCGTAAAGCGCGACTGCCGTAAATACGGCCGTAAAGCGCGACTGTCGTAAATACGGCCGTAAATCGCGACTGCCGTAAATACGGCCGTAAAGCGCGACTGCCGTAAATACGGCCGTAAAGCGCGACTGTCGTAAATACGGCCGTAAAGCGCGACTGTCGTAAATACGGCCGTAAAGCGCGACTGTCGTAAATACGGCCGTAAAGCGCGACTGTCCGTAAATACGGCCGTAAAGCGCGACTGCCGTAAATACGGCCGTAAAGCGCGACTGTCGTAAATACGGCCGTAAAGCGCGACTGCCGTAAATACGGCCGTAAAGCGCGACTGTCGTAAATACGGCCGTAAAGCGCGACTGCCGTAAATACGGCCGTAAAGCGCGACTGCCGTAAATACGGCCGTAAAGCGCGACTGTCGTAATACGGCCGTAAAGCGCGACTGTCGTAAATACGGCCGTAAGCGCGACTGTCGTAAATACGGCCGTAAAGCGCGACTGCCGTAAATACGGCCGTAAAGCGCGACTGCCGTAAATACGGCCGTAAAGCGCGACTGTCGTAAATACGGCCGTAAAGCGCGACTGTCGTAAATACGGCCGTAAAGCGCGACTGTCGTAAATACGGCCGTAAAGCGCGACTGCCGTAAATACGGCCGTAAAGCGCGACTGCCGTAAATACGGCCGTAAAGCGCGACTGCCGTAAATACGGCCGTAAAGCGCGACTGTCGTAAATACGGCCGTAAAGCGCGACTGTCGTAATCCGTAACGCGACTGTCGTAAATACGGCCGTAAAGCGCGACTGCCGTATATACGGCCGTAAGCGCGACTGCCGTAAATACGCCGTAAAGCGCGACTGCCGTAAATACGGCCGTAAAGCGCGACTGTCGTAAATACGGCCGTAAAGCGCGACTGCCGTAAATACGGCCGTAAGCGCGACTGCGTAAATACGGCCGTAAAGCGCGACTGCCGTAAATACGGCCGTAAAGCGCGACTGTCGTAAATACGGCCGTAAAGCGCGACTGTCGTAAATACGGCCGTAAAGCGCGACTGTCGTAAATACGGCCGTAAAGCGCGACTGCCGTAAATACGGCCGTAAAGCGCGACTGCCGTAAATACGGCCGTAAAGCGCGACTGTCGTAAATACGGCCGTAAAGCGCGACTGTCGTAAATACGGCCGTAAAGCGCGACTGCCGTAAATACGGCCGTAAAGCGCGACTGCCGTAAATACGGCCGTAAAGCGCGACTGTCGTAAATACGCCTGAAGCGCGACTGCCGTAAATACGGCCGTAAAGCGCGACTGCCGTAAATACGGCCGTAAAGCGCGACTGCCGTAAATACGGCCGTAAAGCGCGACTGCCGTAAATACGGCCGTAAAGCGCGACTGCCGTAAATACGGCCGTAAAGCGCGACTGCCGTAAATACGGCCGTAAAGCGCGACTGCCGTAAATACGGCCGTAAATCGCGACTGTCGTAAATACGGCCGTAAAGCGCGACTGCCGTAAATACGGCCGTAAAGCGCGACTGCCGTAATTACGGCCGTAAAGCGCGACTGCCGTAAATACGGCCGTAAATCGCGACTGTCGTAAATACGGCCGTAAAGCGCGACTGTCGTAAATACGGCCGTAAAGCGCGACTGCCGTAAATACGGCCGTAAAGCGCGACTGCCGTAAATACGGCCGTAAAGCGCGACTGTCGTAAATACGGCCGTAAAGCGCGACTGCCGTAAATACGGCCGTAAAGCGCGACTGCCGTAAATACGGCCGTAAAGCGCGACTGCCGTAAATACGGCCGTAAAGCGCGACTGCCGTAAATACGGCCGTAAAGCGCGACTGTCGTAAATACGGCCGTAAATCGCGACTGTCGTAAATACGGCCGTAAAGCGCGACTGTCGTAAATACGGCCGTAAAGCGCGACTGTCGTAAATACGGCCGTAAATCGCGACTGTCGTAAATACGGCCGTAAAGCGCGACTGTCGTAAATACGGCCGTAAATCGCGACTGCCGTAAATACGGCCGTAAAGCGCGACTGTCCGTAAATACGGCCGTAAAGCGCGACTGTCGTAAATACGGCCGTAAATCGCGACTGTCGTAAATACGGCCGTAAAGCGCGACTGCCGTAAATACGGCCGTAAAGCGCGACTGCCGTAAATACGGCGTAAAGCGCGACTGCCGTAAATACGGCCGTAAAGCGCGACTGCCGTAAATACGGCCGTAAAGCGCGACTGCCGTAAATACGGCCGTAAAGCGCGACTGCCGTAAATACGGCCGTAAAGCGCGACTGTCGTAAATACGGCCGTAAATCGCGACTGTCGTAAATACGGCCGTAAAGCGCGACTGCCGTAAATACGGCCGTAAAGCGCGACTGCCGTAAATACGGCCGTAAAACGCGACTGCCGTAAATACGGCCGTAAATCGCGACTGTCGTAAATACGGCCGTAAAGCGCGACTGTCGTAATACGGCCGTAAGCGCGACTGCCGTAAATACGCCGTAAATCGCGACTGTCGTAAATACGGCCGTAAAGCGCGACTGCCGTAAATACGGCCGTAAAGCGCGACTGTCGTAAATACCGCCGTAAATCGCGACTGTCGTAAATACGGCCGTAAAGCGCGACTGCCGTATATACGGCCGTAAAGCGCGACTGTCGTAAATACGGCCGTAAAGCGCGACTGTCGTAAATACGGCCGTAAAGCGCGACTGTCGTAAATACGGCCGTAAAGCGCGACTGTCGTAAATATGGCCGTAAAGCGCGACTGCCGTAAATACGGCCGTAAAGCGCGACTGTCGTAAATACGGCCGTAAAGCGCGACTGTCGTAAATACGGCCGTAAATAGCGACTGTCGTAAATACGGCCGTAAAGCGCGACTGTCGTAAATACGGCCGTAAAGCGCGACTGCCGTAAATACGGCCGTAAAGCGCGACTGCCGTAAATACGGCCGTAAAGCGCGACTGTCGTAAATACGGCCGTAAATAGCGACTGTCGTAAATACGGCCGTAAAGCGCGACTGCCGTAAATACGGCCGTAAAGCGCGACTGTCGTAAATACGGCCGTAAATAGCGACTGTCGCAAATACGGCCGTAAAGCGCGACTGTCGTAAATACGGCCGTAAAGCGCGACTGTCGTAAATACGGCCGTAAAGCGCGACTGCCGTAAATACGGCCGTAAAGCGCGACTGTCGTAAATACGGCCGTAAAGCGCGACTGTCGTAAATACGGCCGTAAATAGCGGACTGTCGTAAATACGGCCGTAAAGCGCGACTGTCGTAAATACGGCCGTAAAGCGCGACTGCCGTAAATACGGCCGTAAAGCGCGACTGCCGTAAATACGGCCGTAAAGCGCGACTGTCGTAAATACGGCCGTAAAGCGCGACTGCCGTAAATACGGCCGTAAAGCGCGACTGCCGTAAATACGGCCGTAAAGCGCGACTGTCGTAAATACGGCCGTAAAGCGCGACTGTCGTAAATACGGCCGTAAAGCGCGACTGTCGTAAATACGGCCGTAAAGCGACTGTCGTAAATACGGCCGTAAAGCGCGACTGTCGTAAATACGGCCGTAAAGCGCGACTGCCGTAAATACGGCCGTAAAGCGCGACTGCCGTAAATACGGCCGTAAGCGCGACTGCCGTAAATACGGCCGTAAAGCGCGACTGCCGTAAATACGGCCGTAAAGCGCGACTGTCGTAAATACGGCCGTAAAGCGCGACTGTCGTAAATACGGCCGTAAAGCGCGACTGTCGTAAATACGGCCGTAAATCGCGACTGCCGTAAATACGGCCGTAAAGCACGACTGCCGTAAATACGGCCGTAAAGCGCGACTGTCGTAAATACGGCCGTAAATAGCGACTGTCGTAAATACGGCCGTAAAGCGCGACTGTCGTAAATACGGCCGTAAAGCGCGACTGCCGTAAATACGGCCGTAAAGCGCGACTGCCGTAAATACGGCCGTAAAGCGCGACTGCCGTAAATACGGCCGTAAAGCGCGACTGCCGTAAATACGGCCGTAAAGCGCGACTGTCGTAAATACGGCCGTAAAGCGCGACTGCCGTAAATACGGCCGTAAAGCGCGACTGCCGTAAATACGGCCGTAAAGCGCGACTGTCGTAAATACGGCCGTAAAGCGCGACTGTCGTAAATACGGCCTGGAAGCGCGACTGTCGTAAATACGGCCGTAAAGCGCGACTGCCGTAAATACGGCCGTAAAGCGCGACTGCCGTAAATACGGCCGTAAAGCGCGACTGTCGTAATACGGCCGTAAAGCGCGACTGTCGTAAATACGGCCGTAAAGCGCGACTGTCGTAAATACGGCCGTAAAGCGCGACTGCCGTAAATACGGCCGTAAAGCGCGACTGCCGTAAATACGGCCGTAAAGCGCGACTGCCGTAAATACGGCCGTAAAGCGCGACTGTCGTAAATACGGCCGTAAAGCGCGACTGTCGTAAATACCGCCGTAAATCGCGACTGTCGTAAATACGGCCGTAAAGCGCGACTGCCGTATATACGGCCGTAAAGCGCGACTGCCGTAAATACGGCCGTAAAGCGCGACTGCCGTAAATACGGCCGTAAATCGCGACTGCCGTAAATACGGCCGTAAAGCGCGACTGCCGTAAATACGGCCGTAAAGCGCGACTGCCGTAAATACGGCCGTAAAGCGCGACTGCCGTAAATACGGCCGTAAGCGCGACTGTCGTAAATACGGCCGTAAAGCGCGACTGTCGTAAATACGGCCGTAAAGCGCGACTGTCGTAAATACGGCCGTAAAGCGCGACTGCCGTAAATACGGCCGTAAAGCGCGACTGCCGTAAATACGGCCGTAAAGCGCGACTGTCGTAAATACGGCCGTAAAGCGCGACTGTCGTAAATACGGCCGTAAAGCGCGACTGCCGTAAATACGGCCGTAAAGCGCGACTGCCGTAAATACGGCCGTAAAGCGCGACTGTCGTAATACGGCCTGGAAGCGCGACTGCCGTAAATACGGCCGTAAAGCGCGACTGCCGTAAATACGGCCGTAAAGCGCGACTGCCGTAAATACGGCCGTAAAGCGCGACTGCCGTAAATACGGCCGTAAAGCGCGACTGCCGTAAATACGGCCGTAAAGCGCGACTGCCGTAAATACGGCCGTAAAGCGCGACTGTCGTAAATACGGCCGTAAATCGCGACTGTCGTAAATACGGCCGTAAAGCGCGACTGCCGTAAATACGGCCGTAAAGCGCGACTGCCGTAAATACGGCCGTAAAACGCGACTGCCGTAAATACGGCCGTAAATCGCGACTGTCGTAAATACGGCCGTAAAGCGCGACTGTCGTAAATACGGCCGTAAAGCGCGACTGCCGTAAATACGGCCGTAAAGAGCGACTGCCGTAAATACGGCCGTAAAGCGCGACTGTCGTAAATACGGCCGTAAAGCGCGACTGCCGTAAATACGGCCGTAAAGCGCGACTGCCGTAAATACGGCCGTAAAGCGCGACTGCCGTAAATACGGCCGTAAAGCGCGACTGCCGTAAATACGGCCGTAAAGCGCGACTGCCGTAAATACGGCCGTAAATCGCGACTGCCGTAAATACGGCCGTAAAGCGCGACTGTCGTAAATACGGCCGTAAAGCGCGACTGTCGTAAATACGGCCGTAAATCGCGACTGTCGTAAATACGGCCGTAAAGCGCGACTGTCGTAAATACGGCCGTAAATCGCGACTGCCGTAAATACGGCCGTAAAGCGCGACTGTCGTAAATACGGCCGTAAATAGCGACTGTCGTAAATACGGCCGTAAATCGCGACTGTCGTAAATACGGCCGTAAAGCGCGACTGCCGTAAATACGGCCGTAAAGCGCGACTGCCGTAAATACGGCCGTAAAGCGCGACTGCCGTAAATACGGCCGTAAAGCGCGACTGCCGTAAATACGGCCGTAAAGCGCGACTGCCGTAAATACGGCCGTAAAGCGCGACTGCCGTAAATACGGCCGTAAAGCGCGACTGTCGTAAATACGGCCGTAAATCGCGACTGTCGTAAATACGGCCGTAAAGCGCGACTGCCGTAAATACGGCCGTAAAGCGCGACTGCCGTAAATACGGCCGTAAAACGCGACTGCCGTAAATACGGCCGTAAATCGCGACTGTCGTAAATACGGCCGTAAAGCGCGACTGTCGTAAATACGGCCGTAAAGCGCGACTGCCGTAAATACGGCCGTAAAGAGCGACTGCCGTAAATACGGCCGTAAAGCGCGACTGTCGTAAATACGGCCGTAAAGCGCGACTGCCGTAAATACGGCCGTAAAGCGCGACTGCCGTAAATACGGCCGTAAAGCGCGACTGCCGTAAATACGGCCGTAAAGCGCGACTGCCGTAAATACGGCCGTAAAGCGCGACTGCCGTAAATACGGCCGTAAATCGCGACTGCCGTAAATACGGCCGTAAAGCGCGACTGTCGTAAATACGGCCGTAAAGCGCGACTGTCGTAAATACGGCCGTAAATCGCGACTGTCGTAAATACGGCCGTAAAGCGCGACTGTCGTAAATACGGCCGTAAATCGCGACTGCCGTAAATACGGCCGTAAAGCGCGACTGTCGTAAATACGGCCGTAAATAGCGACTGTCGTAAATACGGCCGTAAATCGCGACTGTCGTAAATACGGCCGTAAAGCGCGACTGCCGTAAATACGGCCGTAAAGCGCGACTGCCGTAAATACGGCCGTAAAGCGCGACTGCCGTAAATACGGCCGTAAAGCGCGACTGCCGTAAATACGGCCGTAAAGCGTGACTGCCGTAAATACGGCCGTAAATAGCGACTGTCGTAAATACGGCCGTAAAGCGCGACTGTCGTAAATACGGCCGTAAAGCGCGACTGTCGTAAATACGGCCGTAAAGCGCGACTGCCGTAAATACGGCCGTAAAGCGCGACTGTCGTAAATACGGCCGTAAAGCGCGACTGTCGCAAATACGGCCGTAAAGCGCGACTGTCGTAAATACGGCCGTAAAGCGCGACTGTCGTAAATACGGCCGTAAAGCGCGACTGCCGTAAATACGGCCGTAAAGCGCGACGGTCGCAAATACGGCCGTAAAGCGCGACTGTCGTAAATACGGCCGTAAAGCGCGACTGCCGTAAGTACGGCCGTAAAGCGCGACTGCCGTAAATACGGCCGTAAAGCGCGACTGTCGTAAATACGGCCGTAAAGCGCGACTGTCGTAAATACGGCCGTAAATAGCGACTGTCGTAAATACGGCCGTAAAGCGCGACTGCCGTAAATACGGCCGTAAAGCGCGACTGCCGTAAATACGGCCGTAAAGCGCGACTGCCGTAAATACGGCCGTAAATCGCGACTGCCGTAAATACGGCCGTAAAGCGCGACTGCCGTAAATACGGCCGTAAAGCGCGACTGTCGTAAATACGGCCGTAAATCGCGACTGCCGTAAATACGGCCTTGAAGCGCGACTGTCGTAAATACGGCCGTAAAGCGCGACTGTCGTAAATACGGCCGTAAATCGCGACTGCCGTAAATACGGCCGTAAATCGCGACTGCCGTAAATACGGCCGTAAAGCGCGACTGCCGTAAATACGGCCGTAAAGCGCGACTGCCGTAAATACGGCCGTAAAGCGCGACTGTCGTAAATACGGCCGCAAAGCGCGACTGTCGTAAATACGGCCGTAAATCGCGACTGTCGTAAATACGGCCGTAAAGCGCGACTGCCGTAAATACGGCCGTAAAGCGCGACTGCCGTAAATACGGCCGTAAAGCGCGACTGTCGTAAATACGGCCGTAAAGCGCGACTGCCGTAAATACGGCCGTAAAGCGCGACTGCCGTAAATACGGCCGTAAAGCGCGACTGCCGTAAATACGGCCTGGAAGCGCGACTGTCGTAAATACGGCCGTAAAGCGCGACTGCCGTAAATACGGCCGTAAAGCGCGACTGCCGTAAATACGGCCGTAAAGCGCGACTGTCGTAAATACGGCCGTAAAGCGCGACTGTCGTAAATACGGCCGTAAAGCGCGACTGTCGTAAATACGGCCGTAAATCGCGACTGTCGTAAATACGGCCGTAAAGCGCGACTGCCGTAAATACGGCCGTAAAGCGCGACTGCCGTAAATACGGCCGTAAAGCGCGACTGCCGTAAATACGGCCGTAAAGCGCGACTGTCGTAAATACGGCCGTAAAGCGCGACTGTCGTAAATACGGCCGTAAATCGCGACTGTCGTAAATACGGCCGTAAAGCGCGACTGCCGTAAATACGGCCGTAAATCGCGACTGTCGTAAATACGGCCGTAAAGCGCGACTGCCGTAAATACGGCCGTAAAGCGCGACTGCCGTAAATACGGCCGTAAAGCGCGACTGTCGTAAATACGGCCGTAAAGCGCGACTGTCGTAAATACGGCCGTAAAGCGCGACTGCCGTAAATACGGCCGTAAAGCGCGACTGCCGTAAATACGGCCGTAAATCGCGACTGCCGTAAATACGGCCGTAAAGCGCGACTGTCGTAAATACGGCCGTAAAGCGCGACTGCCGTAAATACGGCCGTAAAGCGCTACTGCCGTAAATACGGCCGTAAATCGCGACTGCCGTAAATACGGCCGTAAAGCGCGACTGTCGTAAATACGGCCGTAAAGCGCGACTGTCGTAAATACGGCCGTAAATCGCGACTGTCGTAAATACGGCCGTAAAGCGCGACTGTCGTAAATACGGCCGTAAAGCGCGACTGTCGTAAATACGGCCGTAAATCGCGACTGCCGTAAATACGGCCGTAAAGCGCGACTGTCGTAAATACGGCCGTAAATAGCGACTGTCGTAAATACGGCCGTAAATCGCGACTGTCGTAAATACGGCCGTAAAGCGCGACTGTCGTAAATACGGCCGTAAAGCGCGACTGCCGTAGATACGGCCGTAAAGCGCGACTGCCGTAAATACGGCCGTAAAGCGCGACTGCCGTAAATACGGCCGTAAAGCGCGACTGCCGTAAATACGGCCGTAAATAGCGACTGTCGTAAATACGGCCGTAAAGCGCGACTGTCGTAAATACGGCCGTAAAGCGCGACTGTCGTAAATACGGCCGTAAAGCGCGACTGCCGTAAATACGGCCGTAAAGCGCGACTGTCGTAAATACGGCCGTAAAGCGCGACTGTCGCAAATACGGCCGTAAAGCGCGACTGTCGTAAATACGGCCGTAAAGCGCGACTGTCGTAAATACGGCCGTAAAGCGCGACTGCCGTAAATACGGCCGTAAAGCGCGACTGTCGCAAATACGGCCGTAAAGCGCGACTGTCGTAAATACGGCCGTAAAGCGCGACTGCCGTAAATACGGCCGTAAAGCGCGACTGCCGTAAATACGGCCGTAAAGCGCGACTGTCGTAAATACGGCCGTAAAGCGCGACTGTCGTAAATACGGCCGTAAATAGCGACTGTCGTAAATACGGCCGTAAAGCGCGACTGTCGTAAATACGGCCGTAAAGCGCGACTGCCGTAAATACGGCCGTAAAGCGCGACTGCCGTAAATACGGCCGTAAAGCGCGACTGCCGTAAATACGGTCGTAAAGCGCGACTGTCGTAAAGACGGCCGTAAAGCGCGACTGCCGTAAATACGGCCGTAAAGCGCGACTGTCGTAAATACGGCCGTAAATAGCGACTGTCGTAAATACGGCCGTAAAGCGCGACTGTCGTAAATACGGCCGTAAAGCGCGACTGCCGTAAATACGGCCGTAAAGCGCGACTGCCGTAAATACGGCCGTAAAGCGCGACTGCCGTAAATACGGCCGTAAATCGCGACTGCCGTAAATACGGCCGTAAAGCGCGACTGTCGTAAATACGGCCGTAAAGCGCGACTGTCGTAAATACGGCCGTAAATCGCGACTGTCGTAAATACGGCCGTAAAGCGCGACTGTCGTAAATACGGCCGTAAATCGCGACTGCCGTAAATACGGCCGTAAAGCGCGACTGCCGTAAATACGGCCGTAAAGCGCGACTGTCGTAAATACGGCCGTAAATAGCGACTGTCGTAAATACGGCCGTAAATCGCGACTGTCGTAAATACGGCCGTAAAGCGCGACTGCCGTAAATACGGCCGTAAAGCGCGACTGCCGTAAATACGGCCGTAAAGCGCGACTGCCGTAAATACGGCCTGGAAGCGCGACTGTCGTAAATACGGCCGTAAAGCGCGACTGCCGTAAATACGGCCGTAAAGCGCGACTGCCGTAAATACGGCCGTAAAGCGCGACTGTCGTAAATACGGCCGTAAAGCGCGACTGTCGTAAATACGGCCGTAAAGCGCGACTGTCGTAAATACGGCCGTAAATCGCGACTGCCGTAAATACGGCCGTAAAGCGCGACTGCCGTAAATACGGCCGTAAAGCGCGACTGCCGTAAATACGGCCGTAAAGCGCGACTGCCGTAAATACGGCCGTAAAGCGCGACTGTCGTAAACACGGCCGTAAAGCGCGACTGTCGTAAATACGGCCGTAAATCGCGACTGCCGTAAATACGGCCGTAAAGCGCGACTGCCGTAAATACGGCCGTAAAGCGCGACTGCCGTAAATACGGCCGTAAAGCGCGACTGCCGTAAATACGGCCGTAAATCGCGACTGCCGTAAATACGGCCGTAAATCGCGACTGTCGTAAATACGGCCGTAAAGCGCGACTGCCGTAAATACGGCCGTAAAGCGCGACTGCCGTAAATACGGCCGTAAAGCGCGACTGCCGTAAATACGGCCGTAAAGCGCGACTGCCGTAAATACGGCCGTAAAGCGCGACTGCCGTAAATACGGCCGTAAATCGCGACTGCCGTAAATACGGCCGTAAAGCGCGACTGTCGTAAATACGGCCGTAAATCGCGACTGTCGTAAATACGGCCGTAAAGCGCGACTGTCGTAAATACGGCCGTAAAGCGCGACTCCCGTAAATACGGCCGTAAATCGCGACTGCCGTAAAAACGGCCGTAAAGCGCGACTGCCGTAAATACGGCCGTAAATAGCGACTGTCGTAAATACGGCCGTAAATCGCGACTGTCGTAAATACGGCCGTAAAGCGCGACTGTCGTAAATACGGCCGTAAAGCGCGACTGCCGTAAATACGGCCGTAAAGCGCGACTGCCGTAAATACGGCCGTAAAGCGCGACTGCCGTAAATACGGCCGTAAAGCGTGACTGCCGTAAATACGGCCGTAAATAGCGACTGTCGTAAATACGGCCGTAAAGCGTGACTGCCGTAAATACGGCCGTAAATAGCGACTGTCGTAAATACGGCCGTAAAGCGCGACTGTCGTAAATACGGCCGTAAAGCGCGACTGCCGTAAATACGGCCGTAAAGCGCGACTGTCGTAAATACGGCCGTAAAGCGCGACTGTCGCAAATACGGCCGAAAAGCGCGACTGTCGCAAATACGGCCGTAAAGCGCGACTGTCGTAAATACGGCCGTAAAGCGCGACTGCCGTAAATACGGCCGTAAAGCGCGACTGCCGTAAATACGGCCGTAAAGCGCGACTGTCGTAAATACGGCCGTAAAGCGCGACTGTCGTAAATACGGCCGTAAATAGCGACTGTCGTAAATACGGCCGTAAAGCGCGACTGTCGTAAATACGGCCGTAAAGCGCGACTGCCGTAAATACGGCCGTAAAGCGCGACTGCCGTAAATACGGCCGTAAAGCGCGACTGCCGTAAATACGGCCGTAAATCGCGACTGCCGTAAATACGGCCGTAAAGCGCGACTGTCGTAAATACGGCCGTAAATCGCGACTGTCGTAAATACGGCCGTAAAGCGCGACTGTCGTAAATACGGCCGTAAAGCGCGACTGCCGTAAATACGGCCGTAAAGCGCGACTGTCGTAAATACGGCCGTAAAGCGCGACTGCCGTAAATACGGCCGTAAAGCGCGACTGCCGTAAATACGGCCGTAAAGCGCGACTGTCGTAAATACGGCCGTAAAGCGCGACTGTCGTAAATACGGCCGTAAATAGCGACTGTCGTAAATACGGCCGTAAAGCGCGACTGTCGTAAATACGGCCGTAAAGCGCGACTGTCGTAAATACGGCCGTAAAGCGCGACTGTCGTAAATACGGCCGTAAAGCGCGACTGCCGTAAATACGGCCGTAAAGCGCGACTGCCGTAAATACGGCCGTAAAGCGCGACTGCCGTAAATACGGCCGTAAAGCGCGACTGCCGTAAATACGGCCGTAAATCGCGACTGCCGTAAATACGGCCGTAAAGCGCGACTGACGTAAATACGGCCGTAAAGCGCGACTGCCGTAAATACGGCCGTAAAGCGCGACTGCCGTAAATACGGCCGTAAAGCGCGACTGCCGTAAATACGGCCGTAAAGCGCGACTGCCGTAAATACGGCCGTAAAGCGCGACTGTCGTAAATACGGCCGTAAAGCGCGACTGTCGTAAATACGGCCGTAAAGCGCGACTGTCGTAAATACGGCCGTAAAGCGCGACTGCCGTAAATACGGCCGTAAATCGCGACTGCCGTAAATACGGCCGTAAAGCGCGACTGCCGTAAATACGGCCGTAAAGCGCGACTGTCGTAAATACGGCCGTAAAGCGCGACTGCCGTAAATACGGCCGTAAAGCGCGACTGCCGTAAATACGGCCGTAAAGCGCGACTGCCGTAAATACGGCCTGGAAGCGCGACTGTCGTAAATACGGCCGTAAAGCGCGACTGCCGTAAATACGGCCGTAAAGCGCGACTGCCGTAAATACGGCCGTAAAGCGCGACTGTCGTAAATACGGCCGTAAAGCGCGACTGTCGTAAATACGGCCGTAAATCGCGACTGTCGTAAATACGGCCGTAAAGCGCGACTGCCGTAAATACGGCCGTAAAGCGCGACTGCCGTAAATACGGCCGTAAAGCGCGACTGTCGTAAATACGGCCGTAAAGCGCGACTGCCGTAAATACGGCCGTAAAGCGCGACTGTCGTAAATACGGCCGTAAAGCGCGACTGTCGTAAATACGGCCGTAAAGCGCGACTGCCGTAAATACGGCCGTAAAGCGCGACTGTCGTAAATACGGCCGTAAAGCGCGACTGTCGTAAATACGGCCGTAAAGCGCGACTGTCGTAAATACGGCCGTAAAGCGCGACTGTCGTAAATACGGCCGTAAATAGCGACTGTCGTAAATACGGCCGTAAAGCGCGACTGTCGTAAATACGGCCGTAAAGCGCGACTGTCGTAAATACGGCCGTAAAGCGCGACTGCCGTAAATACGGCCGTAAAGCGCGACTGCCGTAAATACGGCCGTAAAGCGCGACTGCCGTAAATACGGCCGTAAAGCGCGACTGCCGTAAATACGGCCGTAAAGCGCGACTGCGGTAAATACGGCCGTAAAGCGCGACTGACGTAAATACGGCCGTAAAGCGCGACTGCCGTAAATACGGCCGTAAAGCGCGACTGCCGTAAATACGGCCGTAAAGCGCGACTGCCGTAAATACGGCCGTAAAGCGCGACTGCCGTAAATACGGCCGTAAAGCGCGACTGCCGTAAATACGGCCGTAAAGCGCGACTGTCGTAAATACGGCCGTAAAGCGCGACTGTCGTAAATACGGCCGTAAAGCGCGACTGCCGTAAATACGGCCGTAAAGCGCGACTGTCGTAAATACGGCCGTAAAGCGCGACTGCCGTAAATACGGCCGTAAAGCGCGACTGCCGTAAAGACGGCCGTAAAGCGCGACTGTCGTAAATACGGCCGTAAATAGCGACTGTCGTAAATACGGCCGTAAATCGCGACTGTCGTAAATACGGCCGTAAAGCGCGACTGCCGTAAATACGGCCGTAAAGCGCGACTGTCGTAAATACGGCCGTAAATAGCGACTGTCGTAAATACGGCCGTAAAGCGCGACTGTCGTAAATACGGCCGTAAAGCGCGACTGTCGTAAATACGGCCGTAAAGCGCGACTGCCGTAAATACGGCCTTAAAGCGCGACTGTCGTAAATACGGCCGTAAAGCGCGACTGTCGTAAATACGGCCGTAAATAGCGACTGTCGTAAATACGGCCGTAAAGCGCGACTGTCGTAAATACGGCCGTAAAGCGCGACTGCCGTAAATACGGCCGTAAAGCGCGACTGTCGTAAATACGGCCGTAAAGCGCGACTGTCGTAAATACGGCCGTAAATAGCGACTGTCGTAAATACGGCCGTAAAGCGCGACTGTCGTAAATACGGCCGTAAAGCGCGACTGCCGTAAATACGGCCGTAAAGCGCGACTGCCGTAAATACGGCCGTAAAGCGCGACTGTCGTAAATACGGCCGTAAAGCGCGACTGTCGCAAATACGGCCGTAAAGCGCGACTGTCGTAAATACGGCCGTAAAGCGCGACTGTCGTAAATACGGCCGTAAATAGCGACTGTCGTAAATACGGCCGTAAAGCGCGACTGCCGTAAATACGGCCGTAAAGCGCGACTGCCGTAAATACGGCCGTAAAGCGCGACTGCCGTAAATACGGCCGTAAAGCGCGACTGTCGTAAATACGGCCGTAAAGCGCGACTGTCGTAAATACGGCCGTAAAGCGCGACTGTCGTAAATACGGCCGTAAAGCGCGACTGTCGTAAATACGGCCGTAAATAGCGACTGTCGTAAATACGGCCGTAAAACGCGACTGCCGTAAATACGGCCGTAAAGCGCGACTGCCGTAAATACGGCCGTAAAGCGCGACTGCCGTAAATACGGCCGTAAAGCGCGACTGTCGTAAATACGGCCGTAAATAGCGACTGTCGTAAATACGGCCGTAAAGCGCGACTGCCGTAAATACGGCCGTAAAGCGCGACTGTCGTAAATACGGCCGTAAAGCGCGACTGCCGTAAATACGGCCGTAAAGCCCGACTGCCGTAAATACGGCCGTAAAGCCCGACTGTCGTAAATACGGCCGTAAAGCGCGACTGCCGTAAATACGGCCGTAAAGCGCGACTGCCGTAAATACGGCCGTAAAGCGCGACTGTCGTAAATACGGCCGTAAAGCGCGACTGCCGTAAATACGGCCGTAAAGCGCGACTGTCGTAAATACGGCCGTAAAGCGCGACTGTCGTAAATACGGCCGTAAAGCGCGACTGACGTAAATACGGCCGTAAAGCGCGACTGTCGTAAATACGGCCGTAAAGCGCGACTGCCGTAAATACGGCCGTAAATCGCGACTGTCGTAAATACGGCCGTAAAGCGCGACTGCCGTAAATACGGCCGTAACGCGCGACTGTCGTAAATACGGCCGTAAAGCGCGACTGCCGTAAATACGGCCGTAAAGCGCGACTGTCGTAAATACGGCCGTAAAGCGCGACTGCCGTAAATACGGCCGTAAATCGCGACTGTCGTAAATACGGCCGTAAAGCGCGACTGCCGTAAATACGGCCGTAAAGCGCGACTGTCGTAAATACGGCCGTAAAGCGCGACTGCCGTAAATACGGCCGTAAATCGCGACTGCCGTAAATACGGCCGTAAAGCGCGACTGCCGTAAATACGGCCGTAAAGCGCGACTGCCGTAAATACGGCCGTAAAGCGCGAGTGTCGTAAATACGGCCGTAAAGCGCGACTGTCGTAAATACGGCCGTAAAGCGCGACTGCCGTAAATACGGCCGTAAAGCGCGACTGTCGTAAATACGGCCGTAAAGCGCGACTGCCGTAAATACGGCCGTAAAGCGCGACTGCCGTAAATACGGCCGTAAAGCGCGACTGTCGTAAATACGGCCGTAAAGCGCGACTGTCGTAAATACGGCCGTAAATAGCGACTGTCGTAAATACGGCCGTAAAGCGCGACTGCCGTAAATACGGCCGTAAAGCGCGACTGCCGTAAATACGGCCGTAAAGCGCGACTGTCGTAAATACGGCCGTAAAGCGCGACTGTCGTAAATACGGCCGTAAAGCGCGACTGTCGTAAATACGGCCGTAAAGCGCGACTGCCGTAAATACGGCCGTAAAGCGCGACTGCCGTAAATACGGCCGTAAAGCGCGACTGCCGTAAATACGGCCGTAAAGCGCGACTGCCGTAAATACGGCCGTAAAGCGCGACTGTCGAAATACGGCCGTAAAGCGCGACTGCCGTAAATACGGCCGTAAAGCGCGACTGTCGTAAATACGGCCGTAAAGCGCGACTGTCGTAAATACGGCCGTAAATAGCGACTGTCGTAAATACGGCCGTAAAGCGCGACTGTCGTAAATACGGCCGTAAAGCGCGACTGCCGTAAATACGGCCGTAAAGCGCGACTGCCGTAAATACGGCCGTAAAGCGCGACTGCCGTAAATACGGCCGTAAAGCGCGACTGCCGTAAATACGGCCGTAAAATAGCGACTGTCGTAAATACGGCCGTAAATCGCGACTGTCGTAAATACGGCCGTAAAGCGCGACTGTCGTAAATACGGCCGTAAAGCGCGACTGTCGTAAATACGGCCGTAAAGCGCGACTGTCGTAAATACGGCCGTAAAGCGCGACTGTCGTAAATACGGCCGTAAAGCGCGACTGTCGTAAATACGGCCGTAAAGCGCGACTGTCGTAAATACGGCCGTAAAGCGCGACTGTCGTAAATACGGCCGTAAAGCGCGACTGCCGTAAATACGGCCGTAAAGCGCGACTGCCGTAAATACGGCCGTAAAGCGCGACTGTCGTAAATACGGCCGTAAAGCGCGACTGCCGTAAATACGGCCGTAAAGCGCGACTGCCGTAAATACGGCCGTAAAGCGCGACTGCCGTAAATACGGCCTGTAAGCGCGACTGTCGTAAATACGGCCGTAAAGCGCGACTGCCGTAAATACGGCCGTAAAGCGCGACTGTCGTAAATACGGCCGTAAAGCGCGACTGTCGTAAATACGGCCGTAAAGCGCGACTGTCGTAAATACGGCCGTAAAGCGCGACTGTCGTAAATACGGCCGTAAATCGCGACTGCCGTAAATACGGCCGTAAAGCGCGACTGCCGTAAATACGGCCGTAAAGCGCGACTGTCGTAAATACGGCCGTAAATCGCGACTGTCGTAAATACGGCCGTAAAGCGCGACTGTCGTAAATACGGCCGTAAAGCGCGACTGTCGTAAATACGGCCGTAAATCGCGACTGTCGTAAATACGGCCGTAAAGCGCGACTGTCGTAAATACGGCCGTAAATCGCGACTGCCGTAAATACGGCCGTAAAGCGCGACTGCCGTAAATACGGCCGTAAAGCGCGACTGTCGTAAATACGGCCGTAAATAGCGACTGTCGTAAATACGGCCGTAAAGCGCGACTGTCGTAAATACGGCCGTAAAGCGCGACTGTCGTAAATACGGCCGTAAAGCGCGACTGTCGTAAATACGGCCGTAAAGCGCGACTGCCGTAAATACGGCCGTAAAGCGCGACTGCCGTAAATACGGCCGTAAAGCGCGACTGCCGTAAATACGGCCGTAAATAGCGACTGTCGTAAATACGGCCGTAAAGCGCGACTGTCGTAAATACGGCCGTAAAGCGCGACTGTCGTAAATACGGCCGTAAAGCGCGACTGTCCGTAAATACGGCCGTAAAGCGCGACTGTCGTAAATACGGCCGTAAAGCGCGACTGTCGAAATACGGCCGTAAAGCGCGACTGTCCGTAAATACGGCCGTAAAGCGCGACTGTCGTAAATACGGCCGTAAAGCGCGACTGCCGTAAATACGGCCGTAAAGCGCGACTGCCGTAAATACGGCCGTAAAGCGCGACTGCGTAAATACGGCCGTAAAGCGCGACTGTCGTAAATACGGCCGTAAAGCGCGACTGTCGTAAATACGGCCGTAAAGCGCGACTGTCGTAAATACGGCCGTAAAGCGCGACTGTCGTAAATACGGCCGTAAAGCGCGACTGTCGTAAATACGGCCGTAAAGCGCGACTGCCGTAAATACGGCCGTAAAGCGCGACTGCCGTAAATACGGCCGTAAAGCGCGACTGTCGTAAATACGGCCGTAAAGCGCGACTGTCGTAAATACGGCCGTAAATCGCGACTGTCGTAAATACGGCCGTAAAGCGCGACTGTCGTAAATACGGCCGTAAAGCGCGACTGTCGTAAATACGGCCGTAAATCGCGACTGTCGTAAATACGGCCGTAAAGCGCGACTGTCGTAAATACGGCCGTAAAGCGCGACTGCCGTAAATACGGCCGTAAAGCGCGACTGCCGTAAATACGGCCGTAAAGCGCGACTGTCGTAAATACGGCCGTAAAGCGCGACTGTCGTAAATACGGCCGTAAAGAGCGACTGTCGTAAATACGGCCGTAAAGCGCGACTGCCGTAAATACGGCCGTAAAGCGCGACTGTCGTAAATACGGCCGTAAAGCGCGACTGCCGTAAATACGGCCGTAAAGCGCGACTGTCGTAAATACGGCCGTAAAGCGCGACTGCCGTAAATACGGCCGTAAAGCGCGACTGTCGTAAATACGGCCGTAAAGCGCGACTGTCGTAAATACGGCCGTAAAGCGCGACTGCCGTAAATACGGCCGTAAAGCGCGACTGTCGTAAATACGGCCGTAAAGCGCGACTGTCGTAAATACGGCCGTAAAGCGCGACTGCCGTAAATACGGCCGTAAAGCGCGACTGCCGTAAATACGGCCGTAAAGCGCGACTGCCGTAAATACGGCCGTAAAGCGCGACTGCCGTAAATACGGCCGTAAAGCGCGACTGCCGTAAATACGGCCGTAAAGCGCGACTGTCGTAAATACGGCCGTAAAGCGCGACTGTCGTAAATACGGCCGTAAAGCGCGACTGACGTAAATACGGCCGTAAAGCGCGACTGTCCGTAAATACGGCCGTAAAGCGCGACTGCCGTAAATACGGCCGTAAATCGCGACTGTCGTAAATACGGCCGTAAAGCGCGACTGCCGTAAATACGGCCGTAAAGCGCGACTGTCGTAAATACGGCCGTAAAGCGCGACTGCCGTAAATACGGCCGTAAATCGCGACTGCCGTAAATACGGCCGTAAAGCGCGACTGCCGTAAATACGGCCGTAAAGCGCGACTGTCGTAAATACGGCCGTAAAGCGCGACTGCCGTAAATACGGCCGTAAATCGCGACTGCCGTAAATACGGCCGTAAAGCGCGACTGCCGTAAATACGGCCGTAAAGCGCGACTGCCGTAAATACGGCCGTAAAGCGCGACTGTCGTAAATACGGCCGTAAAGCGCGACTGTCGTAAATACGGCCGTAAAGCGCGACTGCCGTAAATACGGCCGTAAAGCGCGACTGTCCTAAATACGGCCGTAAAGCGCGACTGCCGTAAATACGGCCGTAAATAGCGACTGTCGTAAATACGGCCGTAAAGCGCGACTGTCGTAAAAGGTGCCGTAAAGCGCGACTGCCGTAAATACGGCCGTAAAGCGCGACTGTCGTAAATACGGCCGTAAAGCGCGACTGCCGTAAATACGGCCGTAAAGCGCGACTGCCGTAAATACGGCCGTAAAGCGCGACTGTCGTAAATACGGCCGTAATAGCGACTGTCGTAAATACGGCCGTAAAGCGCGACTGTCGTAAATACGGCCGTAAAGCGCGACTGCCGTAAATACGGCCGTAAAGCGCGACTGTCGTAAATACGGCCGTAAAGCGCGACTGTCGTAAATACGGCCGTTAATCGCGACTGTCGTAAATACGGCCGTAAAGCGCGACTGCCGTAAATACGGCCGTAAAGCGCGACTGCCGTAAATACGGCCGTAAATCGCGACTGCCGTAAATACGGCCGTAAAGCGCGACTGCCGTAAATACGGCCGTAAAGCGCGACTGCCGTAAATACGGCCGTAAAGCGCGACTGTCGCAAATACGGCCGTAAAGCGCGACTGTCGTAAATACGGCCGTAAAGCGCGACTGTCGTAAATACGGCCGTAAAGCGCGACTGTCGTAAATACGGCCGTAAAGCGCGACTGCCGTAAATACGGCCGTAAAGCGCGACTGTCGTAAATACGGCCGTAAAGCGCGACTGCCGTAAATACGGCCGTAAAGCGCGACTGCCCGTAAATACGGCCGTAAAGCGCGACTGCCGTAAATACGGCCGTAAAGCGCGACTGCCGTAAATACGGCCGTAAAGCGCGACTGTCCGTAAATACGGCCGTAAATCGCGACTGCCGTAAATACGGCCGTAAAGCGCGACTGCCGTAAATACGGCCGTAAAGCGCGACTGTCGTAAATACGGCCGTAAATCGCGACTGCCGTAAATACGGCCGTAAAGCGCGACTGCCGTAAATACGGCCGTAAAGCGCGACTGCCGTAAATACGGCCGTAAAGCGCGACTGTCGTAAATACGGCCGTAAAGCGCGACTGTCGTAAATACGGCCGTAAATCGCGACTGTCGTAAATACGGCCGTAAAGCGCGACTGCCGTAAATACGGCCGTAAAGCGCGACTGCCGTAAATACGGCCGTAAAGCGCGACTGCCGTAAATACGGCCGTAAATCGCGACTGCCGTAAATACGGCCGTAAAGCGCGACTGCCGTAAATACGGCCGTAAAGCGCGACTGTCGTAAATACGGCCGTAAAGCGCGACTGTCGCAAATACGGCCGTAAAGCGCGACTGCCGTAAATACGGCCGTAAAGCGCGACTGTCGTAAATACGGCCGTAAAGCGCGACTGCCGTAAATACGGCCGTAAAGCGCGACTGCCGTAAATACGGCCGTAAAGCGCGACTGCCGTAAATACGGCCGTAAATCGCGACTGCCGTAAATACGGCCGTAAAGCGCGACTGTCGTAAATACGGCCGTAAAGCGCGACTGTCGTAAATACGGCCGTAAATCGCGACTGTCTTAAATACGGCCGTAAAGCGCGACTGTCGTAAATACGGCCGTAAAGCGCGACTGCCGTAAATACGGCCGTAAAGCGCGACTGCCGTAAATACGGCCGTAAAGCGCGACTGTCGTAAATACGGCCGTAAAGCGCGACTGTCGTAAATACGGCCGTAAATAGCGACTGTCGTAAATACGGCCGTAAAGCGCGACTGTCGTAAATACGGCCGTAAAGCGCGACTGTCGTAAATACGGCCGTAAATCGCGACTGTCGTAAATACGGCCGTAAAGCGCGACTGTCGTAAATACGGCCGTAAAGCGCGACTGCCGTAAATACGGCCGTAAAGCGCGACTGCCGTAAATACGGCCGTAAAGCGCGACTGTCGTAAATACGGCCGTAAAGCGCGACTGTCGTAAATACGGCCGTAAATAGCGACTGTCGTAAATACGGCCGTAAAGCGCGACTGTCGTAAATACGGCCGTAAAGAGCGACTGTCGTAAATACGGCCGTAAAGCGCGACTGCCGTAAATACGGCCGTAAAGCGCGACTGTCGTAAATACGGCCGTAAAGCGCGACTGTCGTAAATACGGCCGTAAAGCGCGACTGTCGTAAATACGGCCGTAAAGCGCGACTGCCGTAAATACGGCCGTAAAGCGCGACTGTCGTAAATACGGCCGTAAAGCGCGACTGCCGTAAATACGGCCGTAAAGCCGACTGCCGTAAATACGGCCGTAAAGCCGACTGTCGTAAATACGGCCGTAAAGCGCGACTGCCGTAAATACGGCCGTAAAGCGCGACTGCCGTAAATACGGCCGTAAAGCGCGACTGTCGTAAATACGGCCGTAAAGCGCGACTGCCGTAAATACGGCCGTAAAGCGCGACTGTCGTAAATACGGCCGTAAAGCGCGACTGCCGTAAATACGGCCGTAAAGCGCGACTGCCGTAAATACGGCCGTAAAGCGCGACTGCCGTAAATACGGCCGTAAAGCGCGACTGCCGTAAATACGGCCGTAAAGCGCGACTGCCGTAAATACGGCCGTAAAGCGCGACTGCCGTAAATACGGCCGTAAAGCGCGACTGCCGTAAATACGGCCGTAAAGCGCGACTGCCGTAAATACGGCCGTAAAGCGCGACTGCCGTAAATACGGCCGTAAAGCGCGACTGTCGTAAATACGGCCGTAAAGCGCGACTGCCGTAAATACGGCCGTAAAGCGCGACTGTCGTAAATACGGCCGTAAAGCGCGACTGCCGTAAATACGGCCGTAAAGCGCGACTGTCGTAAATACGGCCGTAAAGCGCGACTGCGTAAATACGGCCGTAAAGCGCGACTGTCGTAAATACGGCCGTAAAGCGCGACTGCCGTAAATACGGCCGTAAATCGCGACTGCCGTAAATACGGCCGTAAAGCGCGACTGCCGTAAATACGGCCGTAAAGCGCGACTGTCGTAAATACGGCCGTAAAGCGCGACTGCCGTAAATACGGCCGTAAAGCGCGACTGCCGTAAATACGGCCGTAAAGCGCGACTGCCGTAAATACGGCCGTAAAGCGCGACTGCCGTAAATACGGCCGTAAAGCGCGACTGTCGTAAATACGGCCGTAAAGCGCGACTGTCGTAAATACGGCCGTAAAGCGCGACTGCCGTAAATACGGCCGTAAAGCGCGACTGTCCTAAATACGGCCGTAAAGCGCGACTGCCGTAAATACGGCCGTAAATAGCGACTGTCGTAAATACGGCCGTAAAGCGCGACTGTCGTAAAAGGGCCGTAAAGCGCGACTGCCGTAAATACGGCCGTAAAGCGCGACTGTCGTAAATACGGCCGTAAAGCGCGACTGCCGTAAATACGGCCGTAAAGCGCGACTGTCGTAAATACGGCCGTAAATAGCGACTGTCGTAAATACGGCCGTAAAGCGCGACTGCCGTAAATACGGCCGTAAAGCGCGACTGTCGTAAATACGGCCGTAAAGCGCGACTGCCGTAAATACGGCCGTAAAGCGCGACTGTCGTAAATACGGCCGTAATCGCGACTGTCGTAAATACGGCCGTAAAGCGCGACTGCCGTAAATACGGCCGTAAAGCGCGACTGCCGTAAATACGGCCGTAATCGCGACTGCCGTAATACGGCCGTAAAGCGCGACTGCCGTAAATACGGCCGTAAAGCGCGACTGCCGTAAATACGGCCGTAAAGCGCGACTGTCGTAAATACGGCCGTAAAGCGCGACTGTCGTAAATACGGCCGTAAAGCGCGACTGTCGTAAATACGGCCGTAAAGCGCGACTGTCGTAAATACGGCCGTAAAGCGCGACTGCCGTAAATACGGCCGTAAAGCGCGACTGTCGTAAATACGGCCGTAAAGCGCGACTAGCCGTAAATACGGCCGTAAAGCGCGACTGCCGTAATACGGCCGTAAAGCGCGACTGCCGTAAATACGGCCGTAAAGCGCGACTGCCGTAAATACGGCCGTAAAGCGCGACTAACTGTCGTAAATACGGCCGTAAATCGCGACTGCCGTAAATACGGCCGTAAAGCGCGACTGCCGTAAATACGGCCGTAAAGCGCGACTGTCGTAAATACGGCCGTAAATCGCGACTGCCGTAAATACGGCCGTAAAGCGCGACTGCCGTAAATACGGCCGTAAAGCGCGACTGCGTAAATACGGCCGTAAAAGCGCGACTGCCGTAAATACGGCCGTAAAGCGCGACTGTCGTAAATACGGCCGTAAAGCGCGACTGTCGTAAATACGGCCGTAAATCGCGACTGTCGTAAATACGGCCGTAAAGCGCGACTGCCGTAAATACGGCCGTAAAGCGCGACTGCCGTAAATACGGCCGTAAAGCGCGACTGCCGTAAATACGGCCGTAAAGCGCGACTGCCGTAAATACGGCCGTAAATCGCGACTGCCGTAAATACGGCCGTAAAGCGCGACTGCCGTAAATACGGCCGTAAATCGCGACTGCCGTAAATACGGCCGTAAAGCGCGACTGTCGTAAATACGGCCGTAAATCGCGACTGTCGTAAATACGGCCGTAAATCGCGACTGTCGTAAATACGGCCGTAAAGCGCGACTGTCGTAAATACGGCCGTAAAGCGCGACTGTCGTAAATACGGCCGTAAAGCGCGACTGTCGTAAATACGGCCGTAAAGCGCGACTGTCGTAAATACGGCCGTAAATCGCGACTGTCGTAAATACGGCCGTAAAGCGCGACTGCCGTAAATACGGCCGTAAAGCGCGACTGCCGTAAATACGGCCGTAAAGCGCGACTGTCGTAAATACGGCCGTAAAGCGCGACTGTCGCAAATACGGCCGTAAAGCGCGACTGTCGTAAATACGGCCGTAAAGCGCGACTGCCGTAAATACGGCCGTAAAGCGCGACTGCCGTAAATACGGCCGTAAAGCGCGACTGCCTTAAATACGGCCGTAAAGCGCGACTGTCGTAAATACGGCCGTAAATAGCGACTGTCGTAAATACGGCCGTAAAGCGCGACTGACGTAAATACGGCCGTAAAGCGCGACTGCCGTAAATACGGCCGTAAATCGCGACTGCCGTAAATACGGCCGTAAAGCGCGACTGTCGTAAATACGGCCGTAAAGCGCGACTGTCGTAAATACGGCCGTAAATCGCGACTGCCGTAAATACGGCCGTAAAGCGCGACTGCCGTAAATACGGCCGTAAATAGCGACTGTCGTAAATACGGCCGTAAAGCGCGACTGTCGTAAATACGGCCGTAAAGCGCGACTGTCGTAAATACGGCCGTAAAGCGCGACTGTCGTAAATACGGCCGTAAAGCGCGACTGCGTAAATACGGCCGTAAAGCGCGACTGCCGTAAATACGGCCGTAAATAGCGACTGTCGTAAATACGGCCGTAAAGCGCGACTGTCGTAAATACGGCCGTAAAGCGCGACTGTCGTAAATACGGCCGTAAAGCGCGACTGCCGTAAATACGGCCGTAAAGCGCGACTGTCGTAAATACGGCCGTAAAGCGCGACTGTCGCAAATACGGCCGTAAAGCGCGACTGTCGTAAATACGGCCGTAAAGCGCGACTGTTGTAAATACGGCGTAAAGCGCGACTGCCGTAAATACGGCCGTAAAGCGCGACTGTCGCAAATACGGCCGTAAAGCGCGACTGTCGTAAATACGGCCGTAAAGCGCGACTGCCGTAAATACGGCCGTAAAGCGCGACTGTCGTAAATACGGCCGTAAAGCGCGACTGCCGTAAATACGGCCGTAAATAGCGACTGTCGTAAATACGGCCGTAAAGCGCGACTGTCGTAAATACGGCCGTAAAGCGCGACTGCCGTAAATACGGCCGTAAAGCGCGACTGCCGTAAATACGGCCGTAAAGCGCGACTGTCGTAAATACGGCCGTAAAGCGCGACTGTCGTAAATACGGCCGTAAATAGCGACTGTCGTAAATACGGCCGTAAATCGCGACTGTCGTAAATACGGCCGTAAAGCGCGACTGTCGTAAATACGGCCGTAAAGCGCGACTGTCGTAAATACGGCCGTAAAGCGCGACTGCCGTAAATACGGCCGTAAAGCGCGACTGCCGTAAATACGGCCGTAAAGCGCGACTGTCGTAAATACGGCCGTAAAGCGCGACTGTCGTAAATACGGCCGTAAATAGCGACTGTCGTAAATACGGCCGTAAAGCGCGACTGTCGTAAATACGGCCGTAAAGCGCGACTGTCGTAAATACGGCCGTAAAGCGCGACTGCCGTAAATACGGCCGTAAAGCGCGACTGCCGTAAATACGGCCGTAAAGCGCGACTGTCGTAAATACGGCCGTAAAGCGCGACTGCCGTAAATACGGCCGTAAATCGCGACTGCCGTAAATACGGCCGTAAATCGCGACTGTCGTAAATACGGCCGTAAAGCGCGACTGCCGTAAATACGGCCGTAAAGCGCGACTGTCGTAAATACGGCCGTAAATCGCGACTGCCGTAAATACGGCCGTAAAGCGCGACTGCCGTAAATACGGCCGTAAAGCGCGACTGCCGTAAATACGGCCGTAAATCGCGACTGTCGTAAATACGGCCGTAAAGCGCGACTGTCGTAAATACGGCCGTAAAGCGCGACTGTCGTAAATACGGCCGTAAAGGCTGCCAGACTGCCGTAATACGGCCGTAAAGCGCGACTGCCGTAAATACGGCCGTAAATCGCGACTGCCGTAAATACGGCCGTAAAGCGCGACTGTCGTAAATACGGCCGTAAAGCGCGACTGTCGTAAATACGGCCGTAAATAGCGACTGTCGTAAATACGGCCGTAAAGCGCGACTGCCGTAAATACGGCCGTAAAGCGCGACTGCCGTAAATACGGCCGTAAATCGCGACTGTCGTAAATACGGCCGTAAATCGCGACTGCCGTAAAATACGGCCGTAAAGGCGCGACTGTCGTAAATACGGCCGTAAAGCGCGACTGCCGTAAATACGGCCGTAAAGCGCGACTGTCGTAAATACGGCCGTAAATAGCGACTGTCGCAAATACGGCCGTAAAGCGCGACTGTCGTAAATACGGCCGTAAAGCGCGACTGTCGTAAATACGGCCGTAAAGCGCGACTGCCGTAAATACGGCCGTAAAGCGCGACTGCCGTAAATACGGCCGTAAATCGCGACTGTCGTAAATACGGCCGTAAAGCGCGACTGCCGTAAATACGGCCGTAAATCGCGACTGCCGTAAATACGGCCGTAAAGCGCGACTGCCGTAAATACGGCCGTAAAGCGCGACTGTCGTAAATACGGCCGTAAAGCGCGACTGTCGTAAATACGGCCGTAAATAGCGACTGTCGTAAATACGGCCGTAAAGCGCGACTGTCGTAAATACGGCCGTAAAGCGCGACTGCCGTAAATACGGCCGTAATCGCGACTGTCGTAAATACGGCCGTAAAGCGCGACTGCCGTAAATACGGCCGTAAAGCGCGACTGCCGTAAATACGGCCGTAAATAGCGACTGTCGTAAATACGGCCGTAAAGCGCGACTGTCGTAAATACGGCCGTAAAGCGCGACTGCCGTAAATACGGCCGTAAATCGCGACTGCCGTAAATACGGCCGTAAAGCGCGACTGCCGTAAATACGGCCGTAAAGCGCGACTGCCGTAAATACGGCCGTAAAGCGCGACTGTCGTAAATACGGCCGTAAATCGCGACTGCCGTAAATACGGCCGTAAAGCGCGACTGCCGTAAATACGGCCGTAAAGCGCGACTGTCGTAAATACGGCCGTAAATCGCGACTGTCGTAAATACGGCCGTAAAGCGCGACTGCCGTAAATACGGCCGTAAAGCGCGACTGTCGTAAATACGGCCGTAAAGCGCGACTGCCGTAAATACGGCCGTAAAGCGCGACTGCCGTAAATACGGCCGTAAAGCGCGACTGCCGTAAATACGGCCGTAAAGCGCGACTGTCGTAAATACGGCCGTAAAGCGCGACTGCCGTAAATACGGCCGTAAAGCGCGACTGCCGTAAATACGGCCGTAAAGCGCGACTGCCGTAAATACGGCCTGGAAGCGCGACTGTCGTAAATACGGCCGTAAAGCGCGACTGCCGTAAATACGGCCGTAAAGCGCGACTGTCGTAAATACGGCCGTAAATAGCGACTGTCGTAAATACGGCCGTAAAGCGCGACTGTCGTAAATACGGCCGTAAAGCGCGACTGCCGTAAATACGGCCGTAAAGCGCGACTGCCGTAAATACGGCCGTAAAGCGCGACTGCCGTAAATACGGCCGTAAAGCGCGACTGTCGTAAATACGGCCGTAAAGCGCGACTGCCGTAAATACGGCCGTAAAGCGCGACTGCCGTAAATACGGCCGTAAAGCGCGACTGCCGTAAATACGGCCTGGAAGCGCGACTGTCGTAAATACGGCCGTAAAGCGCGACTGCCGTAAATACGGCCGTAAAGCGCGACTGCCGTAAATACGGCCGTAAAGCGCGACTGCCGTAAATACGGCCGTAAATCGCGACTGCCGTAAATACGGCCGTAAAGCGCGACTGTCGTAAATACGGCCGTAAAGCGCGACTGTCGTAAATACGGCCGTAAATAAGCGACTGTCGTAAATACGGCCGTAAAGCGCGACTGTCGTAAATACGGCCGTAAAGCGCGACTGTCGTAAATACGGCCGTAAAGCGCGACTGCCGTAAATACGGCCGTAAAGCGCGACTGCCGTAAATACGGCCGTAAAGCGCGACTGTCGTAAATACGGCCGTAAAGCGCGACTGCCGTAAATACGGCCGTAAAGCGCGACTGTCGTAAATACGGCCGTAAAGCGCGACTGTCGTAAATACGGCCGTAAAGCGCGACTGTCGTAAATACGGCCGTAAAGCGCGACTGCCGTAAATACGGCCGTAAAGCGCGACTGCCGTAAATACGGCCGTAAAGCGCGACTGCCGTAAATATGGCCGTAAAGCGCGACTGCCGTAAATACGGCCGTAAAGCGCGACTGCCGTAAATACGGCCGTAAATCGCGACTGCCGTAAATACGGCCGTAAAGCGCGACTGCCGTAAATACGGCCGTAAAGCGCGACTGCCGTAAATACGGCCGTAAAGCGCGACTGTCGTAAATACGGCCGTAAAGCGCGACTGTCGTAAATACGGCCGTAAATAGCGACTGTCGTAATACGGCCGTAAAGCGCGACTGTCGTAAATACGGCCGTAAAGCGCGACTGTCGTAAATACGGCCGTAAAGCGCGACTGTCGTAAATACGGCCGTAAAGCGCGACTGTCGTAAATACGGCCGTAAAACGCGACTGTCGTAAATACGGTCGTAAAGCGCGACTGTCGTAAATACGGCCGTAAAGCGCGACTGCCGTAAATACGGCCGTAAAGCGCGACTGTCGTAAATACGGCCGTAAAGCGCGACTGCCGTAAATACGGCCGTAAAGCGCGACTGCCGTAAATACGGCCGTAAAGCGCGACTGCCGTAAATACGGCCGTAAAGCGCGACTGTCGTAAATACGGCCGTAAAGCGCGACTGCCGTAAATACGGCCGTAAAGCGCGACTGCCGTAAATACGGCCTGGAAGCGCGACTGCCGTAAATACGGCCTGGAAGCGCGACTGCCGTAAATACGGCCGTAAAGCGCGACTGTCGTAAATACGGCCGTAAAGCGCGACTGTCGTAAATACGGCCGTAAAGCGCGACTGTCGTAAATACGGCCGTAAAGCGCGACTGTCGTAAATACGGCCGTAAAGCGCGACTGCCGTAAATACGGCCGTAAAGCGCGACTGCCGTAAATACGGCCGTAAAGCGCGACTGCCGTAAATACGGCCGTAAAGCGCGACTGTCGTAAATACGGCCGTAAAGCGCGACTGCCGTAAATACGGCCGTAAAGCGCGACTGCCGTAAATACGGCCGTAAAGCGCGACTGCCGTAAATACGGCCTGGAAGCGCGACTGTCGTAAATACGGCCGTAAAGCGCGACTGCCGTAAATACGGCCGTAAAGCGCGACTGTCGTAAATACGGCCGTAAATAGCGACTGTCGTAAATACGGCCGTAAAGCGCGACTGCCGTAAATACGGCCGTAAAGCGCGACTGCCGTAAATACGGCCGTAAAGCGCGACTGCCGTAAATACGGCCGTAAAGCGCGACTGTCGTAAATACGGCCGTAAAGAGCGACTGTCGTAAATACGGCCGTAAAGCGCGACTGCCGTAAATACGGCCGTAAATCGCGACTGCCGTAAATACGGCCGTAAAGCGCGACTGCCGTAAATACGGCCGTAAAGCGCGACTGTCGTAAATACGGCCGTAAAGCGCGACTGTCGTAAATACGGCCGTAAATAGCGACTGTCGTAAATACGGCCGTAAAGCGCGACAGTCGTAAATACGGCCGTAAAGCGCGACTGCCGTAAATACGGCCGTAAAGCGCGACTGCCGTAAATACGGCCGTAAAGCGCGACTGCCGTAAATACGGCCGTAAATCGCGACTGCCGTAAATACGGCCGTAAAGCGCGACTGCCGTAAATACGGCCGTAAAGCGCGACTGCCGTAAATACGGCCGTAAATCGCGACTGTCGTAAATACGGCCGTAAAGCGCGACTGCCGTAAATACGGCCGTAAAGCGCGACTGCCGTAAATACGGCCGTAAAGCGCGACTGTCGTAAATACGGCCGTAAAGCGCGACTGTCGTAAATACGGCCGTAAAGCGCGACTGCCGTAAATACGGCCGTAAATCGCGACTGCCGTAAATACGGCCGTAAATCGCGACTGTCGTAAATACGGCCGTAAAGCGCGACTGCCGTAAATACGGCCGTAAAGCGCGACTGTCGTAAATACGGCCGTAAATCGCGACTGCCGTAAATACGGCCGTAAAGCGCGACTGCCGTAAATACGGCCGTAAAGCGCGACTGCCGTAAATACGGCCGTAAAGCGCGACTGCCGTAAATACGGCCGTAAAGCGCGACTGTCGTAAATACGGCCGTAAAGCGCGACTGTCGTAAATACGGCCGTAAAGCGCGACTGCCGTAAATACGGCCGTAAAGCGCGACTGCCGTAAATACGGCCGTAAATCGCGACTGCCGTAAATACGGCCGTAAAGCGCGACTGTCGTAAATACGGCCGTAAAGCGCGACTGTCGTAAATACGGCCGTAAATAGCGACTGTCGTAAATACGGCCGTAAAGCGCGACTGCCGTAAATACGGCCGTAAAGCGCGACTGCCGTAAATACGGCCGTAAATCGCGACTGTCGTAAATACGGCCGTAAATCGCGACTGCCGTAAATACGGCCGTAAAGCGCGACTGTCGTAAATACGGCCGTAAAGCGCGACTGCCGTAAATACGGCCGTAAAGCGCGACTGTCGTAAATACGGCCGTAAATAGCGACTGTCGCAAATACGGCCGTAAAGCGCGACTGTCGTAAATACGGCCGTAAAGCGCGACTGTCGTAAATACGGCCGTAAAGCGCGACTGCCGTAAATACGGCCGTAAAGCGCGACTGCCGTAAATACGGCCGTAAATCGCGACTGTCGTAAATACGGCCGTAAAGCGCGACTGCCGTAAATACGGCCGTAAATCGCGACTGCCGTAAATACGGCCGTAAAGCGCGACTGTCCGTAAATACGGCCGTAAAGCGCGACTGTCGTAAATACGGCCGTAAAGCGCGACTGTCGTAAATACGGCCGTAAAATAGCGACTGTCGTAAATACGGCCGTAAAGCGCGACTGTCGTAATACGGCCGTAAAGCGCGACTGCCGTAAATACGGCCGTAAATCGCGACTGTCGTAAATACGGCCGTAAAGCGCGACTGCCGTAAATACGGCCGTAAAGCGCGACTGCCGTAAATACGGCCGTAAAGCGCGACTGTCGTAAATACGGCCGTAAAGCGCGACTGTCGTAAATACGGCCGTAAAGCGCGACTGCCGTAAATACGGCCGTAAATCGCGACTGCCGTAAATACGGCGTAAATCGCGACTGTCGTAAATACGGCCGTAAAGCGCGACTGCCGTAAATACGGCCGTAAAGCGCGACTGTCGTAAATACGGCCGTAAATCGCGACTGCCGTAAATACGGCCGTAAAGCGCGACTGCCGTAAATACGGCCGTAAAGCGCGACTGTCGTAAATACGGCCGTAAAGCGCGACTGTCGTAAATACGGCCGTAAGCGCGACTGTCGTAAATACGGCCGTAAGCGCGACTGCCGTAAATACGGCCGTAAAAGCGCGACTGCCGTAAATACGGCCGTAAATCGCGACTGCCGTAAATACGA
>NW_026948758.1:0-37926 GCF_035770615.1 Melospiza melodia melodia | reverse complement strand
AACCATCCTGCGTATCGTTCATTCTAACGAGCCAGCCGGCCACTCCAAGCCACAGGCCCCCAGACACAAACAACGGCGCTTTTCCCTGGAAAACAAAACTCGCCTGCCAACTTTTTGATGGCAGATTGCAGGAGCCACTTGGTACTATCAAATCAGACCAACTTGGCACTGGTGCCACCATGGGTCTGGTCACCATCCTGCCTATCGTAGCTTTTCAGGAGCCAGCCGGTCACTCGCAGCCATAGGCCCCCAGACACAAAACTCGGCCCGTTTCCCTGGCAAACAAAAGTAAGCTACCCCGCTTCTGGATGGCAGATTGCAGGACGCACTTGATAGTATCAAACCAGCCCGACTTGGCACTGGTGCCACCTCAGGTCTGGGAACCATGCTGCGTATCGTAGATTCTAATTAGCCATCTGGCCACTCCCAGCCATAGGCCCCCAGACAAAAACCTCGGCCCGTTTCCCTGGCAAACAAAAGTAAGTTATCCCGCTTCTGGATGGCAGATTGCAGGAGCCACTTTTCACCATCAAACCAGCCCAACTTGGCACTGGTGCCACCTCTGGTCTGGGAACCATCCTGCGTATCGTGGATTCTAAGGAGCCAGCCGGCCACTCCCTGCCACAGGCCCCCAAACACAAACAACGGCGCTTTTCCCTGGATAACAAACTCGCCTGCCAACTTTTTGATGGCAGATTGCAGGAGCCACTTGGTACTATCAAACCAGCCCAACTTGGCACTGGTGCCACCATGGGTCTGGTCACCATCCTGCCTATCGTAGCTTTTCAGGAGCCAGGCGGTCACTCCCAGCCATAGGCCCTGAGACACAAACCTCGGCCCGTATCCCTGGCAAACAAAAGTAAGCTGCCCCGCTTCTGGATGGCAGATTGCAGGACGCACTTGGTACTATCAAACCAGCCCAACTTGGCACTGGTGCCACCTCTGGTCTGGGAACCATGCCGCGTATCGTGGATTCTAAGGAGCCAGCCGGCCACTCCCAGCCACAGGCCCCCAAACAGAAACAATGGCGCTTTTCCCTGGAAAACAAAACTCGCCTGCCAACTTTTTCATGGCTGATTGCAGGAGCCACTTGGTACTATCAAATCAGCCCAACTTGGCACTGGTGCCACCATGGGTCTGGTCACCATCCTGCCTATCGTAGCTTTTCAGGAGCCAGCCGGTCACTCCCAGCCATAGGCCCCCAGACACAAACCTCGGCCCGTTTCCCTGGCAAACAAAAGTAAGCTACCCCGCTTCTGGATGGCAGATTGCAGGAACCACTTTGCACCATCAAACTAGCCCGACTTGGCACTGGTGCCACCTCTGGTCTGGGAACCATGCTGCGTATCGTGGATTCTAAGGAGCCATCCGTCCACTCCCAGACACAGGCCCCCAAACACAAACAACGGCGCTTTTCCCTGGAAAACAAAACTCGCCTGCCAACTTTTTGATGGCAGATTGCAGGAGCCACTTGGTACTATCAAACCAGCCCAACTTGGCACTGGTGCCACCATGGGTCTGGTCACCATCCTGCCTATCGTAGCTTTTCAGGAGCAAGCCGGTCACTCCCAGCCATAGGCCCCCAGACACAAACCTCGGCCCGTTTCCCTGGCAAACAAAAGTAAGCTGCCCCGCTTCTGGATGGCAGATTGCAGGACGCACTTGGTAGTATCAAACCAGCCCGACTTGGCACTGGTGCCACCTCTGGTCTGGGAACCATCCTGCGTATCGTGGATTCTAAGCAGCCAGCCGGCCACTCCCAGCCACAGGCCCCCAAACACAAACAACGGCGCTTTTCCCTGGAAAACAAAACTCGCCTGCCAACATTTTGATGGCAGATTGCAGGAGCCACTTGGTACTATCAAATCAGCCCAACTTGGCACTGGTGCCACCATGCGTTTGGTCACCATCCTGCCTATCGTAGCTTTTCAGGAGCCAGACGGTCACTCCCAGCTATAGGCCCCCAGACAAAAACCTCGGCCCGTTTCCCTGGCATACAAAAGTAAGCTGCCCCGCTTCTGGATGGCAGATTGCAGGAACAACTTGGTACTATCAAACCAGCCCGACTTGGCACTGGTGCCACCTCTGGTCTGGGAACCATCCTGCGTATCGTGGATTCTAAGGAGCCAGCCGGCCACTCCCAGCCACAGGCCCCCAAACACAAACAACGGCGCTTTTCCCTGGAAAACAAAACTCGCCTGCCAACATTTTGATGGCAGATTGCAGGAGCCACTTGGTACTATCAAACCAGCCCAACTTGGCACTGGTGCCACCATGGATCTGGTCACCATCCTGCCTATCGTAGCTTTTCAGGGCCTAGCCGGTCACTCCAAGCCATAGGCGCCCAGACAAAAAGCTCGGCCCGTTTCCCTGGCAAACAAAGTAAGCTGCCCCGCTTCTGGATGGCAGATTGCAGGAACCACTTGGTACTATCAAACCAGCAAAACTTGGCACTGGTGCCACCTTGGGTCTGGGAACCATTCTGCGTATCGTGGATTCTAAGGAGCCAGCCGGTCACTCCCAGCCACAGGCCCCCAAACACAAACAACGGCGCTTTTCCCTGGAAAACAAAACTCGCCTGCCAATATTTTGATGGCAGATTGCAGGAGCCACTTGCTACTATCAAATCAGCCCAACTTGGCACTGGTGCCACCATGGGTCTGGTCACCATCCTGCCTATCGTAGCTTTTCAGGAGCCAGCCGGTCCCTCCCTGCCATAGGCCCCCAGAGAAAAACCTCGGCCCGTTTCCCTGGCAAACAAAAGTAAGCTACCCCGCTTCTGGATGGCAGATTGCAGGAGCCACTTTGCACCATCAAACTAGCCCGACTTGGCACTGGTGCCACCTCAGGTCTGGGAACCATCCTGCGTATCGTTCATTCTAACGAGCCAGCCGGCCACTCCAGCCACAGGCCCCCAGACAAAAACAACGGCGCTTTTCCCTGGAAAACAAAACTCGCCTGCCAACTTTTAGATGGCAGATTGCAGGAGCCACTTGGTACTGTCAAATCAGCCCAACTTGGCACTGGTGCCACCATGGGTCTGGTCACCATCCTGCCTATCGTAGCTTTTCAGGACCTAGCAGGTCACTCCCAGCCATAGGCGCCCAGACACAAAGCTCGGCCCGTTTCCCTGGCAAACAAAAGTAAGCTGCCCCGCTTCTGGATGGCAGATTTCCGGAGCCACTTGGTACTATCAAACCAGCCCGACTTGGCACTGGTGCCACCTCTGGTCTGGGAACCATGCTGCGTATCGTGGATTCTAAGGAGCCATCCGTCCACTCCCAGCCACAGGCCCCCAAACACAAACAACGGCGCTTTTCCCTGGAAAACAAAACTCGCCTGCCAACATTTTGATGGCAGATTGCAGGAGCCACTTGCTACTATCAAATCAGCCCATCTTGGCACTGGTGCCACCATGGGTCTGGTCACCATCCTGCCTATCGTAGGTGTTAAGGCGCCAGCCGGTCACTCCCAGCCATAGGCCCCCAGAGAAAAACCTCGGCCCGTTTCCCTGGCAAACAAAAGTAAGCTGCCCCGCTTCTGGATGGCAGATTGCAGGAGCCACTTTGCACCATCAAACCAGCCCAACTTGGCACTGGTGCCACCTCTGGTCTGGGAACCATGCTGTGTATCGTGGATTCCAATTAGCAAGCCGGCCACTCCCAGCCACAGGCCTCCAAACACAAACAACGGCGCTTTCCCCTGGAAAACATAACTCGCCTGCCAACTTTTTGATGGCAGATTGCAGGAGCCACTTGGTACTATCAAACCAGCCCAACTTGGCACTGGTGCCACCATGGGTCTGGTCACCATCCTGCCTATCGTAGCTTTTCAGGACCTAGACGGTCACTCCCAGCCATAGGCCCCGTGACACAAAGCGCGGCCCGTTTCCCTGGCAAACAAAAGTAAGCTGTCCCGCTTCTGGATGGCAGATTGCAGGATCCACTAGGTATTATCAAACCAGCCCGACTTGGCACTGGTGCCACCTCTGGTCTGGGAACCATGCTGCGTATCGTGGATTCTAAGGAGCCAGCCGGCCACTCCCAGCCACAGGCCCCCAAACACAAACAACGGCGCATTTCCCTGGATAACAAACTCGCCTGCCAACTTTTTGATGGCAGATTGCAGGAGCCACTTGGTACTATCAAACCAGCCCAACTTGGCACTGGTGCCACCATGGGTCTGGTCACCATCCTGCCTATCGTAGCTTTTCAGGAGCCAGCCGGTCACTCCCAGCCATAGGCCCCGAGACACAAACCTCGGCCCCTTTCCCTGGCAAACAAAAGTAAGCTACCCCGCTTCTGGATGGCAGATTGCAGGACGCACTTGGTACTATCAAACCAGCCCAACTTGGCACTGGTGCCACCTCTGGTCTGGGAACCATGCTGCGTATCGTGGATTCTAAGGAGCCAGCCGGCCACTCCCAGCCACAGGCCCCCAAACAAATCAACGGCGCTTTTCCCTGGAAAACAAAACTCGCCTGCCAACATTTTGATGGCAGATTGCAGGAGCCACTTGGTACTATCAAATCAGCCCAACTTGGCACTGGTGCCACCATGGGTCTGGTCACCATCCTGCCTATCTTAGCTCTTCAGGAGCCAGCCGGTCACTCCCAGCCATAGGCCCCCAGACACAAACCTCGGCCCGTTTCCCTGGCAAACAAAAGTAAGCTGCCCCGCTTCTGGATGGCAGATTGCAGGAGCCACTTGGTACTATCAAACCAGCCCAACTTGGCACTGGTGCCACCTTGGGTCTGGGAACCATCCTGCGTATCGTGGATTCTAAGGAGCCAGCCGGCCACTCCCAGCCACAGGCCCCCAAACACAAACCACAGCGCTTTTCCCTGGAAAACAAAACCCGCCTGCCGACATTTTGATGGCAGATTGCAGGAGCCACTTGCTACTATCAAATCAGCCCAACTTGGCACTGGTGCCACCATGGGTCTGGTCACCATCCTGCCTATCGTAGCTTTTCAGGAGCCAGCCGGTCACTCCCAGTCATAGGCCCCCAGACACAAACCTCGGCCCGTTTCCCTGGCAAACAAAAGTAAGCTGCCCCGCTTCTGGATGGCAGATTGTAGGACGCACTTGGTACTATCAAACCAGCCCGACTTGGCACTGGTGCCACCTCTGGTCTGGGAACCATGGTGCGTATCGTGAATTCTAAGGAGCCAGCCGGCCACTCCCAGCCATAGGCACCCAAACACAAACAACGGCGCTTTTCCCTGGAAAACAAAACTCGCCTGCCAACTTTTTGATGGCAGATTGCAGGAGCCACTTGGTACTATCAAACCAGCTCAACTTGGCACTGGTGCCACCATGGGTCTGCTCACCATCCTGCCTATCGTAGCTTTTCAGGAGCCAGACGGTCACTCGCAGCCATAGGCCCCCAGACAAAAACCTCGGCCCGTTTCCCTGGCAAACAAAAGTAAGCTGCCCCGCTTCTGCATGGCAGATTGCAGGAGCTATTTAGTACTATCAAACCAGCCCGACTTGGCACTGGTGCCACCATGGGTCTGGTCACCATCCTGCCTATCGTAGCTTTTCAGGAGCCAGCCGGTCACTCCCAGCCATAGGCCCCCAGACAAAAACCTCGGCCCGTTTCCCTGGCAAACAAAAGTAAGTTATCCCGCTTCTGGATGGCAGATTGCAGGAGCCACTTTTCACCATCAAACCAGCCCAACTTGGCACTGGTGCCACCTCTGGTCTGGGAACCATCCTGCGTATCGTGGATTCTAAGGAGCCAGCCGGCCACTCCCTGCCACAGGCCCCCAAACACAAACAACGGCGCTTTTCCCTGGATAACAAACTCGCCTGCCAACTTTTTGATGGCAGATTGCAGGAGCCACTTGGTACTATCAAACCAGCCCAACTTGGCACTGGTGCCACCATGGGTCTGGTCACCATCCTGCCTATCGTAGCTTTTCAGGAGCCAGGCGGTCACTCCCAGCCATAGGCCCTGAGACACAAACCTCGGCCCGTATCCCTGGCAAACAAAAGTAAGCTACCCCGCTTCTGGATGGCAGATTGCAGGAGCCACTTGGTACTATCAAACCAGCCCAACTTGGCACTGGTGCCACCTCTGGTCTGGGAACCATGCCGCGTATCGTGGATTCTAAGGAGCCAGCCGGCCACTCCCAGCCACAGGCCCCCAAACAGAAACAACGGCGCTTTTCCCTGGAAAACAAAACTCGCCTGCCAACTTTTTGATGGCAGATTGCAGGAGCCACTTGGTACTATCAAACCAGCCCGACTTGGCACTGGTGCCACCATGGGTCTGGTCACCATCCTGCCTATCGTGGATTCTAATTAGCCATCTGTCCACTCCCAGCCACAGGCCCCCAAACAAAAACAACGGCGCTTTTCCCTGGAAAACAAAACTCGTCTGCCAACTTTTTGATGGCAGATTGCAGGAGCCACTTGGTACTATCAAACCAGCCCAACTTGGCACTGGTGCCACCATGGGTCTGGTCACCATCCTGCCTATCGTAGCTTTTCAGGAGCCAGCCGGTCACTCCCAGCCATAGGCCCCGAGACACAAACCTCGGCCCCTTTCCCTGGCAAACAAAAGTAAGCTACCCCGCTTCTGGATGGCAGATTGCAGGACGCACTTGGTACTATCAAACCAGCCCAACTTGGCACTGGTGCCACCTCTGGTCTGGGAACCATGCTGCGTATCGTGGATTCTAAGGAGCCAGCCGGCCACTCCCAGCCACAGGCCCCCAAACAAATCAACGGCGCTTTTCCCTGGAAAACAAAACTCGCCTGCCAACATTTTGATGGCAGATTGCAGGAGCCACTTGGTACTATCAAATCAGCCCAACTTGGCACTGGTGCCACCATGGGTCTGGTCACCATCCTGCCTATCTTAGCTCTTCAGGAGCCAGCCGGTCACTCCCAGCCATAGGCCCCCAGACACAAACCTCGGCCCGTTTCCCTGGCAAACAAAAGTAAGCTGCCCCGCTTCTGGATGGCAGATTGCAGGAGCCACTTGGTACTATCAAACCAGCCCAACTTGGCACTGGTGCCACCTTGGGTCTGGGAACCATCCTGCGTATCGTGGATTCTAAGGAGCCAGCCGGCCACTCCCAGCCACAGGCCCCCAAACACAAACCACAGCGCTTTTCCCTGGAAAACAAAACCCGCCTGCCGACATTTTGATGGCAGATTGCAGGAGCCACTTGCTACTATCAAATCAGCCCAACTTGGCACTGGTGCCACCATGGGTCTGGTCACCATCCTGCCTATCGTAGCTTTTCAGGAGCCAGCCGGTCACTCCCAGTCATAGGCCCCCAGACACAAACCTCGGCCCGTTTCCCTGGCAAACAAAAGTAAGCTGCCCCGCTTCTGGATGGCAGATTGTAGGACGCACTTGGTACTATCAAACCAGCCCGACTTGGCACTGGTGCCACCTCTGGTCTGGGAACCATGGTGCGTATCGTGAATTCTAAGGAGCCAGCCGGCCACTCCCAGCCATAGGCACCCAAACACAAACAACGGCGCTTTTCCCTGGAAAACAAAACTCGCCTGCCAACTTTTTGATGGCAGATTGCAGGAGCCACTTGGTACTATCAAACCAGCTCAACTTGGCACTGGTGCCACCATGGGTCTGCTCACCATCCTGCCTATCGTAGCTTTTCAGGAGCCAGACGGTCACTCGCAGCCATAGGCCCCCAGACAAAAACCTCGGCCCGTTTCCCTGGCAAACAAAAGTAAGCTGCCCCGCTTCTGCATGGCAGATTGCAGGAGCTATTTAGTACTATCAAACCAGCCCGACTTGGCACTGGTGCCACCATGGGTCTGGTCACCATCCTGCCTATCGTAGCTTTTCAGGAGCCAGCCGGTCACTCCCAGCCATAGGCCCCCAGACAAAAACCTCGGCCCGTTTCCCTGGCAAACAAAAGTAAGTTATCCCGCTTCTGGATGGCAGATTGCAGGAGCCACTTTTCACCATCAAACCAGCCCAACTTGGCACTGGTGCCACCTCTGGTCTGGGAACCATCCTGCGTATCGTGGATTCTAAGGAGCCAGCCGGCCACTCCCTGCCACAGGCCCCCAAACACAAACAACGGCGCTTTTCCCTGGATAACAAACTCGCCTGCCAACTTTTTGATGGCAGATTGCAGGAGCCACTTGGTACTATCAAACCAGCCCAACTTGGCACTGGTGCCACCATGGGTCTGGTCACCATCCTGCCTATCGTAGCTTTTCAGGAGCCAGGCGGTCACTCCCAGCCATAGGCCCTGAGACACAAACCTCGGCCCGTATCCCTGGCAAACAAAAGTAAGCTACCCCGCTTCTGGATGGCAGATTGCAGGAGCCACTTGGTACTATCAAACCAGCCCAACTTGGCACTGGTGCCACCTCTGGTCTGGGAACCATGCCGCGTATCGTGGATTCTAAGGAGCCAGCCGGCCACTCCCAGCCACAGGCCCCCAAACAGAAACAACGGCGCTTTTCCCTGGAAAACAAAACTCGCCTGCCAACTTTTTGATGGCAGATTGCAGGAGCCACTTGGTACTATCAAACCAGCCCGACTTGGCACTGGTGCCACCATGGGTCTGGTCACCATCCTGCCTATCGTGGATTCTAATTAGCCATCTGTCCACTCCCAGCCACAGGCCCCCAAACAAAAACAACGGCGCTTTTCCCTGGAAAACAAAACTCGTCTGCCAACTTTTTGATGGCAGATTGCAGGAGCCACTTGGTACTATCAAACCAGCCCAACTTGGCACTGGTGCCACCTTGGGTCTGGGAACCATGCTGCGTATCGTGGATTATAAGGAGCCAGCCGGCCACTCCCAGCCACAGGCCCCCAAACACAAACCACAGCGCTTTTCCCTGGAAAACAAAATTCGCCGGCCAACTTTTTGATGGCAGATTGCAGGAGCCACTTGGTACTATCAAATCAGCCCAACTTGGCACTGGTGCCACCATGGGTCTGGTCACCATCCTGCTTATCGTAGCTTTTCAGGAGCCAGCCGGTCACTCCCAGCCATAGGCGCCCAGACACAATGCTCTGCCCTTTTCCCTGGCAAACCAAAGTAAGCTGCCCCGCTTCTGGATGGCAGATTGCAGGAACCACTTGGTACTATAAAACCAGCCCGACTTGGCACTGGTGCCACCTCTGGTCTGGGAACCATGCTGCGTATCGTGGATTCTAAGGAGCCAGCCGGCCACTCCCAGCCACAGGCCCCCAAAAAAAATCAACGGCGCTTTTCCCTGGAAAACAAAACTCGCCTGCCAAAATTTTGATGGCAGATTGCAGGAGACACTTGGTACTATCAAACCAGCCCAACTTGAAACTGGTGCCACCATGGGTCTGGTCACCATCCTGCCTATCTTAGCTTTTCAGGAGCCAGCCGGTCACTCCCAGCCATAGGCCCCCAGACACAAAGCTCGGCCCGTTTCCCTGGCAAACAAAAGTAAGCTGCCCCGCTTCTGGATGGCAGATTGCAGGAGCCACTTGGTACTATCAAACCAGCCCAACTTGGCACTTGTGCCACCTTGGGTCTGGGAACCATCCTGCGTATCGTGGATTCTAAGGAGCCAGCCGGTCACTCCCAGCCACAGGCCCCCAAACACAAACCACAGCGCTTTTCCCTGGAAAACAAACCCGCCTGCCGACATTTTGATGGCAGATTGCAGGAGCCACTTGCTGCTATCAAATCAGCCCAACTTGGCACTGGTGCCACCATGGGTCTGGTCACCATCCTGCCTATCGTAGCTCTTCAGGAGCCAGCCGGTCACTCCCAGTCATAGGCCCCCAGACACAAAGCTCGGCCCGTTTCCCTGGCAAACAAAAGTAAGCTGCCCCGCTTCTGGATGGCAGATTGTAGGACGCACTTGGTACTATCAAACCAGCCCGACTTGGCACTGGTGCCACCTCTGGTCTGGGAACTATGGTGCGTATCGTGGATTCTAAGGAGCCAGCCGGCCACTCCCAGCCATAGGCACCCAAACACAAACAACGGCGCTTTTCCCTGGAAAACAAAACTCGCCTGCCAACTTTTTGATGGCAGATTGCAGGAGCCACTTGGTACTATCAAACCAGCTCAACTTGGCACTGGTGCCACCATGGGTCTGCTCACCATCCTGCCTATCGTAGCTTTTCAGGAGCCAGCCGGTCACTCCAAGCCATAGGCCCCCAGACAAAAACCTCGGCCCGTTTCCCTGGCAAACAAAAGTAAGCTGCCCCGCTTCTGCATGGCAGATTGCAGGAGCTATTTAGTACTATCAAACCAGCCCGACTTGGCACTGGTGCCACCATGGGTCTGGTCACCATCCTGCCTATCGTAGCTTTTCAGGAGCCAGCCGGTCACTCCCAGCCATAGGCCCCCAGACAAAAACCTCGGCCCGTTTCCCTGGCAAACAAAAGTAAGTTATCCCGCTTCTGGATGGCAGATTGCAGGAGCCACTTTTCACCATCAAACCAGCCCAACTTGGCACTGGTGCCACCTCTGGTCTGGGAACCATCCTGCGTATCGTGGATTCTAAGGAGCCAGCCGGCCACTCCCTGCCACAGGCCCCCAAACACAAACAACGGCGCTTTTCCCTGGATAACAAACTCGCCTGCCAAATTTTGATGGCAGATTGCAGGAGCCACTTGGTACTATCAAACCAGCCCAACTTGGCACTGGTGCCACCATGGGTCTGGTCACCATCCTGCCTATCGTAGCTTTTCAGGAGCCAGGTGGTCACTCCCAGCCATAGGCCCTGAGACACAAACCTCGGCCCGTATCCCTGGCAAACAAAAGTAAGCTGCCCCGCTTCTGGATGGCAGATTGCAGGAGCCACTTGGTACTATCAAACCAGCCCAACTTGGCACTGGTGCCACCTCTGGTCTGGGAACCATGCCGCGTATCGTGGATTCTAAGGAGCCAGCCGGCCACTCCCAGCCACAGGCCCCCAAACAGAAACAACGGCGCTTTTCCCTGGAAAACAAAACTCGCCTGCCAACTTTTTCATGGCAGATTGCAGGAGCCACTTGGTACTATCAAATCAGCCCAACTTGGCACTGGTGCCACCATGGGTCTGGTCACCATCCTGCCTATCGTAGCTTTTCAGGAGCCAGGCGGTCACTCCCAGCCATAGGCCCCCAGACACAAACCTCGGCCCGTTTCCCTGGCATACAAAAGTAAGCTACCCCGCTTCTGGATGGCAGATTGCAGGAACCACTTTGCACCATCAAACTAGCCCGACTTGGCACTGGTGCCACCTCTGGTCTGGGAACCATGCTGCGTATCGTGGATTCTAAGGAGCCATCCGTCCACTCCCAGACACAGGCCCCCAAACACAAACAACGGCGCTTTTCCCTGGAAAACAAAACTCGCCTGCCAACTTTTTGATGGCAGATTGCAGGAGCCACTTGGTACTATCAAACCAGCCCAACTTGGCACTGGTGCCACCATGGGTCTGGTCACCATCCTGCCTATCGTAGCTTTTCAGGAGCCAGCCGGTCACTCGCAGCCATAGGCCCCCAGACACAAACCTCGGCCCGTTTCCCTGGCAAACAAAAGTAAGCTGCCCCGCTTCTGGATGGCAGATTGCAGGACGCACTTGGTAGTATCAAACCAGCCCGACTTGGCACTGGTGCCACCTCTGGTCTGGGAACCATCCTGCGTATCGTGGATTCCTAGCAGCCAGCCGGCCACTCCCAGCCACAGGCCCCCAAACACAAACAACGGCGCTTTTCCCTGGAAAACAAAACTCGCCTGCCGACATTTTGATGGCAGATTGCAGGAGCCACTTGGTACTATCAAATCAGCCCAACTTGGCACTGGTGCCACCATGCGTTTGGTCACCATCCTGCCTATCGTAGCTTTTCAGGAGCCAGACGGTCACTCCCAGCTATAGGCCCCCAGACAAAAACCTCGGCCCGTTTCCCTGGCATACAAAAGTAAGCTGCCCCGCTTCTGGATGGCAGATTGCAGGAACAACTTGGTACTATCAAACCAGCCCGACTTGGCACTGGTGCCACCTCTGGTCTGGGAACCATCCTGCGTATCGTGGTTCTAAGGAGCCATCCGTCCACTCCCAGCCACAGGCCCCCAAACACAAACAACGGCGCTTTTCCCTGGAAAACAAAACTCGCCTGCCAACTTTTTGATGGCAGATTGCAGGAGCCACTTGGTACTATCAAACCAGCCCAACTTGGCACTGGTGCCACCATGGATCTGGTCACCATCCTGCCTATCGTAGCTTTTCAGGACCTAGCCGGTCACTCCAAGCCATAGGCGCCCAGACAAAAAGCTCGGCCCGTTTCCCTGGCAAACAAAGTAAGCTGCCCCGCTTCTGGATGGCAGATTGCAGGACGCACTTGGTACTATCAAACCAGCCCGACTTGGCACTGGTGCCGCCTTGGGTCTGGGAACCATCCTGCGTATCGTGGATTCTAAGGAGCCAGCCGGTCACTCCCAGCCACAGGCCCCCAAACACAAACCACAGCGCTTTTCCCTGGAAAACAAAACTCGCCTGCCAATATTTTGATGGCAGATTGCAGGAGCCACTTGGTACTATCAAATCAGCCCAACTTGGCACTGGTGCCACCATGGGTCTGGTCACCATCCTGCCTATCGTAGCTTTTCAGGAGCCAGCCGGTCCCTCCCTGCCATAGGCCCCCAGAGAAAAACTTTGGCCCGTTTCCCTGGCAAACAAAAGTAAGCTGCCCCGCTTCTGGATGGCAGATTGCAGGAGCCACTTTGCACCATCAAACTAGCCCGACTTGGCACTGGTGCCACCTCAGGTCTGGGAACCATCCTGCGTATCGTTCATTCTAAGGAGCCAGCCGGCCACTCCAGCCACAGGCCCCCAGACACAAACAACGGCGCTTTTCCCTGGAAAACAAAACTCGCCTGCCAACTTTTAGATGGCAGATTGCAGGAGCCACTTGGTACTGTCAAATCAGCCCAACTTGGCACTGGTGCCACCATGGGTCTGGTCACCATCCTGCCTATCGTAGCTTTTCAGGACCTAGCAGGTCACTCCCAGCCATAGGCGCCCAGACACAAAGCTCGGCCCGTTTCCTTGGCAAACAAAAGTAAGCTGCCCCGCTTCTGGATGGCAGATTTCCGGAGCCACTTGGTACTATCAAACCATCCCGACTTGGCACTGGTGCCACCTCTGGTCTGGGAACCATGCTGCGTATCGTTCATTCTAAGGAGCCATCCGTCCACTCCCAGCCACAGGCCCCCAAACACAAACAACGGCGCTTTTCCCTGGAAAACAAAACTCGCCTGCCAACATTTTGATGGCAGATTGCAGGAGCCACTTGCTACTATCAAATCAGCCCATCTTGGCACTGGTGCCACCATGGGTCTGGTCACCATCCTGCCTATCGTAGGTGCTCAGGCGCCAGCCGGTCACTCCCAGCCATAGGCCCCCAGAGAAAAACCTCGGCCCGTTTCCCTGGCAAACAAAAGTAAGCTGCCCCGCTTCTGGATGGCAGATTGCAGGAGCCACTTTGCACCATCAAACCAGCCCAACTTGGCACTGGTGCCACCTCTGGTCTGGGAACCATGCTGTGTATCGTGGATTCCAATTAGCAAGCCGGCCACTCCCAGCCACAGGCCTCCAAACACAAACAACGGCGCTTTTCCCTGGAAAACAAAACTCGCCTGCCAACTTTTTGATGGCAGATTGCAGGAGCCACTTGGTACTATCAAACCAGCCCAACTTGGCACTGGTGCCACCATGGGTCTGGTCACCATCCTGCCTATCGTAGCTTTTCAGTACCTAGACGGTCACTCCCAGCCATAGGCCCCGTGACACAAAGCTCGGCCCGTTTCCCTGGCAAACAAAAGTAAGCTGTCCCGCTTCTGGATGGCAGATTGCAGGATCCACTAGGTATTATCAAACCAGCCCGACTTGGCACTGGTGCCACCTCTGGTCTGGGAACCATCCTGCGTATCGTGGATTCTAAGCAGCCAGCCGGCCACTCCCAGCCACAGGCCCCCAAACACAAACAACGGCGCTTTTCCCTGGAAAACAAAACTCGCCTGCCAACATTTTGATGGCAGATTGCAGGAGCCACTTGGTACTATCAAACCAGCCCAACTTGGCACTGGTGCCACCATGGGTCTGGTCACCATCCTGCCTATCGTAGCTTTTCAGGAGCCAGCCGGTCACTCCCAGCCATAGGCCCCCAGACACAAACCTCGGCCCGTTTCCCTGGCAAAGAAAAATAAGCTACCCCGCTTCTGGATGGCACATTGCAGGAGCCACTTTGCACCATCAAACCAGCCCGACTTGGCACTGGTGCCACCTCTGGTCTGGGAACCATCCTGCGTATCGTGGATTCTAATTAGCCATCCGTCCACTCCCAGCCACAGGCCCCCAAACAAAAACAACGGCGCTTTTCCCTGGAAAACAAAACTCGCCTGCCAAATTTTGATGGCAGATTGCCGGAGCCACTGGGTACTATCAAACCAGCCCAACTTGACACTGGTGCCACCATGGGTCTGGTCACCATCCTGCCTATCGTAGCTTTTCAGGAGCCAGCCGGTCACTCCCAGCCATAGGCCCCCAGACAAAAAGCTCGGACCGTTTCCCTGGCAAACAAAAGTAAGTTATTCCGCTACTGGATGGCAGATTGCAGGAGCCACTTTTCACCATCAAACCAGCCCGACTTGGCACTGGTGCCACCTCTGGTCTGGGAACCATGCTGCGTATCGTGGATTCTAAGCAGCCAGCCGGCCACTCCCAGCCACAGGCCCCCAAACAAAAACAACGGCGCATTTCCCTGGATAACAAACTCGCCTGCCAACTTTTTGATGGCAGATTGCAGGAGCCACTTGGTACTATCAAACCAGCCCAACTTGGCACTGGTGCCACCATGGGTCTGGTCACCATCCTGCCTATCGTAGCTTTTCAGGAGCCAGCCGGTCACTCCCAGCCATAGGCCCCGAGACACAAACCTCGGCCCGTTTCCCTGGCAAACAAAAGTAAGCTACCCCGCTTCTGGATGGCAGATTGCAGGACGCACTTGGTACTATCAAACCAGCCCAACTTGGCACTGGTGCCACCTTGGGTCTGGGAACCATCCTGCGTATCGTGGATTCTAAGGAGCCAGCCGGTCACTCCCAGCCACAGGCCCCCAAACAGAAACCACAGCGCTTTTCCCTGGAAAACAAAACCCGCCTGCCGACATTTTGATGGCAGATTGCAGGAGCCACTTGCTACTATCAAATCAGCCCAACTTGGCACTGGTGCCACCATGGGTCTGGTCACCATCCTGCCTATCGTAGCTTTTCAGGAGCCAGCCGGTCACTCCCAGCCATAGGCCCCCAGACACAAAGCTCGGCCCGTTTCCCTGGCAAACAAAAGTAAGCTGCCCCGCTTCTGCATGGCAGATTATAGGAGTTATTTAGTACTATCAAACGAGCCCGACTTGGCACTGGTGCCACCTCAGGTCTGGGAACCATCCTGCGTATCGTGGATTCTAAGGAGCCAGCCGGCCACTCCCAGCCACAGGCCCCCAAACACAAACAACGGCGCTTTTCCCTGGAAAACAAAAATCGCCTGCGAAATTTTGATGGCAGATTGCAGGAGCCACTTGGTACTATCAAATCAGCCCAACTTGGGACTGGTGCCACCATGGGTCTGGTCACCATCCTGCCTATCGTAGCTTTTCAGGAGCCAGCCGGCCACTCCCAGCCATAGGCCCCCAGACAAAAACCTCGGCCCGTTTCCATGGCATACAAAAGTAAGCTGCCCTGCTTCTGGATGGCAGATTGCAGGAACCACTTGGTACTATCAAACCAGCAAAACTTGGCACTGGTGCCACCTTGGGTCTGGATACCATGCTGCGTATCGTGGATTCTAAGGAGCCAGCCGGCCACTCCCAGCCACAGGCCCCCAAACACAAACAACGGCGCTTTTCCCTGGGAAACAAAATTCTCCTGCCAACATTTTGATGGGAGATTGCAGGAGCCACTTGGTTTTATCAAATCAGACCAACTTGGCACTGGTGCCACCATGGGTCTGGTCACCATCCTGCCTATCGTAGCTTTTCAGGAGCCAGTCGGTCACTCCCAGCCATAGGCCCCCAGACACAAACCTCGGCCCGTTTCCCTGACAAACAAAAGTAAGTTATCCCGCTTCTGGATGGCAGATTCCAGGAGCCACTTGGTACTATCAAACCAGCCCGACTTGGCACTGGTGCCACCATGGGTCTGGTCACCATCCTGCCTATCGTGGATTCTAATTAGCCATCCGTCCACTCCCAGCCACAGGCCCCCAAACAAAACCAACGGCGCTTTTCCCTGGAAAACAAAACTCGTCTGCCAACTTTTTGATGGCAGATTGCCAGAGCCACTTGGTACTATCAAACCAGCCCAACTTGGCACTGGTGCCACCTTGGGTCTGGGAACCATGCTGCGTATCGTGGATTATAAGGAGCCAGCTGGCCACTCCCAGCCACAGGCCCCCAAACAAAAACCACAGCGCTTTTCCCTGGAAAACAAAATTCGCCGGCCAACTTTTTGATGGCAGATTGCAGGAGCCACTTGGTACTATCAAATCAGCCCAACTTGGCACTGGTGCCACCATGGGTCTGGTCACCATCCTGCTTATCGTAGCTTTTCAGGAGCCAGCCGGTCACTCCCAGCCATAGGCGCCCAGACACAATGCTCTGCCCTTTTCCCTGGCAAACCAAAGTAAGCTGCCCCGCTTCTGGATGGCAGATTGCAGGAACAACTTGGTACTATAAAACCAGCCCGACTTGGCACTGGTGCCACCTCTGGTCTGGGAACCATGCTGCGTATCGTGGATTCTAAGGAGCCAGCCGGCCACTCCCAGCCACAGGCCCCCAAACAAAAACAACGGCGCTTTTGCCTGGAAAACAAAACTCGCCTGCCAAATTTTTGATGGCAGATTGCAGGAGCCACTTGGTACTATCAAACCAGCCCAACTTGACACTGGTGCCACCATGGGTCTGGTCACCATCCTGCCTATCTTAGCTTTTCAGGAGCCAGCCGGTCACTCCCAGCCATAGGCCCCCAGACACAAATCTCGGCCCGTTTCCCTGGCAAACAAAAGTAAGCTTCCCCGCTTCTGGATGGCAGATTGCAGGAGCCACTTGGTACTATCAAACCAGCCCAACTTGGCACTGGTGCCACCTTGGGTCTGGGAACCATCCTGCGTATCGTGGATTCTAAGGAGCCAGCCGGTCACTCCCAGCCACAGGCCCCCAAACACAAACCACAGCGCTTTTCCCTGGAAAACAAACCCGCCTGCCGACATTTTGATGGCAGATTGCAGGAGCCACTTGCTGCTATCAAATCAGCCCAACTTGGCACTGGTGCCACCATGGGTCTGGTCACCATCCTGCCTATCGTAGCTTTTCAGGAGCCAGCCGGTCACTCCCAGCCATAGGCCCCCAGACACAAAGCTCGGCCCGTTTCCCTGGCAAACAAAAGTAAGCTGCCCCGCTTCTGGATGGCAGATTGTAGGACGCACTTGGTACTATCAAACCAGCCCGACTTGGCACTGGTGCCACCTCTGGTCTGGGAACTATGGTGCGTATCGTGGATTCTAAGGAGCCAGTCGGCCACTCCCAGCCATAGGCACCCAAACACAAACAACGGCGCTTTTCCCTGGAAAACAAAACTCGCCTGCCAACTTTTTGATGGCAGATTGCAGGAGCCACTTGGTACTATCAAACCAGCTCAACTTGGCACTGGTGCCACCATGGGTCTGCTCACCATCCTGCCTATCGTAGCTTTTCAGGAGCCAGACGGTCACTCGCAGCCATAGGCCCCCAGACAAAAACCTCGGCCTGTTTCCCTGGCAAACAAAAGTAAGCTGCCCCGCTTCTGCATGGCAGATTGCAGGAGCTATTTAGTACTATCAAACCAGCCCGACTTGGCACTGGTGCCACCTCAGGTCTGGGAACCATCCTGCGTATCGTGGATTCTAAGGAGCCAGCCGGCCACTCCCACCCACAGGCCCCCAAACACAAACAACGGCGCTTTTCCCTGGAAAACAAAACTCGCCTGCCAAATTTTGACGGCAGATTGCAGGAGCCACTTGGTACTATCAAATCAGCCCAACTTGAGACTGGTGCCACCATGGGTCTGGTCACCATCCTGCCTATCGTAGCTTTTCAGGAGCCAGCCGGTCACTCCCAGCCATAGGCCCCCAGACAAAAACCTCGGCCCGTTTCCCTGACAAACAAAAGTAAGTTATCCCGCTTCTGGATGGCAGATTCCAGGAGCCACTTGGTACTATCAAACCAGCCCGACTTGGCACTGGTGCCACCATGGGTCTGGTCACCATCCTGCGTATCGTGGATTCTAATTAGCCATCCGTCCACTCCCAGCCACAGGCCCCCAAACAAAAACAACGGCGCTTTTCCCTGGAAAACAAAACTCGTCTGCCAACTTTTTGATGGCAGATTGCCAGAGCCACTTGGTACTATCAAACCAGCCCAACTTGGCACTGGTGCCACCTTGGGTCTGAGATCCATGCTGCGTATCGTGGATTATAAGGATCCAGCCGGCCACTCCCAGCCACAGGCCCCCAAACACAAACCACAGCGCTTTTCCCTGGAAAACAAAACTCGCCTGCCAACTTTTTGATGGCAGATTGCAGGAGCCACTTGGTACTATCAAATCAGCCCAACTTGGCACTGGTGCCACCATGGGTCTGGTCACCATCCTGCTTATCGTAGCTTTTCAGGAGCCAGCCGGTCACTCCCAGCCATAGGCGCCCAGACACAATGCTCTGCCCTTTTCCCTGGCAAACCAAAGTAAGCTGCCCCGCTTCTGGATGGCAGATTGCAGGAACCACTTTTCACCATCAAATAGCCCGACTTGGAACTGGAGCCACCTCTGGTCTGGGAACCATGCTGTGTATCGTGGATTCTAAGGAGCCAGCCGGCCACTCCCAGCCACAGGCCCCCAAACACAAACAACGGCGCTTTTCCCTGGAAAACAAAACTCGCCTGACAACTTTTTGATGGCAGATTGCAGGAGCCACTTGCTACTATCAAATCAGCCCAACTTGGCACTGGTGCCACCATGGGTCTGGTCACCATCCTGCCTATCGTAGCTTTTCAGGAGCCAGCCGGTCACTCCCAGCCATAGGCTCCCAGACCAAAACCTCGGCCCGTTTCCCTGGCAAACAAAAGTAAGCTGCCCCGCTTCTGGATGGCAGATTGCAGGAACCACTTGGTACTATAAAACCAGCCCGACTTGGCACTGGTGCCACCTCTGGTCTGGGAACCATGCTGCGTATCGTGGATTCTAAGGAGCCAGCCGGCCACTCCCAGCCAAAGGCCCCCAAACACAAACAACGGCGCTTTTCCCTGGAAAACAAAACTCGCCTGCCAACGTTTTGATGGCAGATTGCAGGAGCCACTTGGTACTATCAAACCAGCCCAACTTGGCACTGGTGCCACCATGGGTCTGGTCACCATCCTGCCTACCTTAGCTTTTCAGGACCTAGCCGGTCACTCCCAGCCATAGGCCCCCAGACACAAATCTCGACCCGTTTCCCTGGCAAACAAAAGCAAGCTGTCCCGCTTCTGGATGGCAGATTGTAGGACGCACTCGGTACTATCAAACCAGCCCGACTTGGCACTGGTGCCACCTCTGGTCTGGGAACCATCCTGCGTATCGTGGATTCTAAGGAGCCAGCCGGCCACTCCCAGACATAGGCACCCAAACACAAACAACGGCGCTTTTCCCTGGAAAACAAAACTCGCCTGCCAACATTTTGATGGCAGATTGCAGGAGCCACTTGGTGCTATCAAACCAGCCCAACTTGGCACTTGTGCCACCATGGGTCTGCTCACCATTCTGCCTATCGTAGCTTTTCAGGAGCCAGCCGCTCACTCCCAGCCATAGGCCCCCAGACAAAAAGCTCGGCCCGTTTCCCTGGCAAACAAAAGTAAGCTGCCCCGCTTCTGGATGGCAGATTGCAGGACGCACTTGGTACTATCAAACCAGCCCGACTTGGCACTGGTGCCACCTCAGGTCTGGGAACCATCCTGCGTAGCGTGGATTCTAAGGAGCCAGCCGGCCACTCCCAGCCACAGGCCCCCAAACACAAACAACGGCGCTTTTCCCTGGAAAACAAAATTCGCCTGCCGACATTTTGATGGCAGATTGCAGGAGCCACTTGGTACTATCAAACCAGCCCAACTTGGCACTGGTGCCACCATGGGTCTGGTCACCATCCTGCCTATCGTAGCTTTTCAGGAGCCAGCCGGTCACTCCCAGCCATAGGCCCCGAGACACAAACCTCGGCCCTTTTCCCTGGCAAACAAAAGTAATCTGCCCCGCTTCTGGATGGCAGATTGCAGGAGCCACTTTGCACCATCATACTAGCCCAACTTGGCACTGGTGCCACCTTGGGTCTGGGAACCATCCTGCGTATCGTGGATTCTAAGGAGCCAGCCGGCCACTCCCAGCCACAGGCCCCCAAACACAAACAATGGCGCTTTTCCCTGGAAAACAAAACTCGCCTGCCAAATTTTGACGACAGATTGCAGGAGCCACTTGGTACTATCAAATCAGCCCAACTTGGGACTGGTGCCACCATGGGTCTGGTCACCATCCTGCCTATCGTAGCTTTTCAGGAGCCAGCCGGTCACTCCCAGCCATAGGCCCCCAGACAAAAACCTCGGCCCGTTTCCCTGGCAAACAAAAGTAAGCTGCCCCGCTTCTGGATGGCAGATTGCAGGAACCACTTTTTACTATCAAACCAGCCCGACTTGGCACTGGTGCCACCTTGGGTCTGGATACCATGCTGCGTATCGTGGATTCTAAGGAGCCAGCCGGCCACTCCCAGCCACAGGCCCCCAAACACAAACAACGGCGCTTTTCCCTGGAAAACAAAACTCTCCTGCCAACTTTTTGATGGCAGATTGCAGGAGCCACTTGGTTTTATCAAATCAGCCCAACTTGGCACTGGTGCCACCATGGGTCTGGTCACCATCCTGCCTATCGTAGCTTTTCAGGAGCCAGCCGGTCACTCGCAGCCATAGGGCCCCAGACAAAAAGCTCGGCCCGTTTCCCTGGCAAACAAAAGTAAGCTACCCCGCTTCTGGATGGCAGATTGCAGGAGCCACTTTGCACCATCAAACTAGCCCGTCTTGGCAGTGGTGCCACCTCTGGTCTGGGAACCATCCTGCGTATCGTGGATTTTAAGGAGCCAGTCGGCCACTCCCCGCCATACGCCTCCAAACACAAACAACGGTCCGTTTCCCTGGCAAAGAAAAGTAAGCTGCCCAGCTTCTGGATGTCAGATTGGAGGAACCACTTGTTGCCAAGTTGGGGTGGTTTGATAGTACAAAGTGGCTCCTGCAATCTTCCATCAAAAAGTTGGCAACGAGTTTTGTTTTCCAGGGAAAAGCGCCGTTGTTTGTGTTTGGGGGCCTGTGGCTGGGAGTGGCCAGCTGTCTCCTTAGAATCCACGATACGCAGGATGGGTCCCAGACCAGAGGTGGCACCAGTGCCAAGTCGGGCTGGTTTGATGGTGCAAAGTGACTCCTGCAATCTGCCATCCAGAAGCGGGGTAGCTTACTTTTGTTTGCCAGGGAAACGGGCAGAGCTTTGTGTCTGGGGGCCTATGGCTGGGAGTGACCGGCTGCCTCCTGAAAAGCTACGATAGGCAGGATGGTGACCAGACCCATGGTGGCACCAGTGCCAAGTTGGGCTGGTTTGATAGTACCAAGTGGCTCCTTCAATCTGCCATCAAAAAGTTGGCAGGTGAGTTTTGTTTTCCAGGGAAAAGCGCAGTTGTTTGTGTTTGGGGGCCTGTGGCTGGGAGTGGCCAGCTGGCTCCTTAGAATCCACGATACGCAGGATGGTTCCCAGACCAGAGGTGGCACCAGTGCCAAGTCGGGCTGGTTTGATGGTACAAAGTGGCTCCTGCAATCTGCCATCCAGAAGCGGGGCAGCTTACTTTTGTTTGCCAGGGAAACGGGCCGAGGTTTGTGTCTGGGGGCCTATGGCTGGGAGTGACCGGCTGGCGCCTGAAAAGCTACGATAGGCAGGATGGTGACCAGACCCATGGTGGCACCAGTGCCAAGTTGGGCTGGTTTGATAGTACCAAGTGGCTCCTGCAATCTGCCATCAAAAAGTTGGCAGGCCAGTTTTGTTTTCCAGGGAAAAGCGCCGTTGTTTGTGTTTGGAGGCCTGTGGCTGGGAGTGGCCGGCTGCCTCCTTTGAACCCAGGATACGCAGGATGGTTCCCAGAGCCAAGGTGGCGCCAGTGCCAAGTTGGGCTGGTTTGATAGTACCAAGCGGCTCCTGCAATCTGCCATCCAGAAGCGGGACAGCTTAATTTTGTTTCCCAGGGAAACGGGCCGAGGTATTTGTCTGGGGGCCTATGGCTGGGAGTGACTGGCTGGCTACTGAAAAGCTACGATAGGCAGGATGGTTACCAAACTCATGGTGGCACCAGTGCCAAGTTGGGCTGGTTTGATAATACTAAATAGCTCCTGCAATCTGCCATCCAGACGGGGGGCAGCGGATTTTTGTTTGCTGCAGAAAAGTTCCGTGGTTTTTTTTTGGGGGTATATGGCTGGACGCGGCCGGCTGGCTCCTTAAAAGATCGATACGCAGGATTGTTCCCTGACCCAAGGTGGCATCAGTGCCAAGTCGGGCTGTTTTCGTAGTACCAAGTGCGTCCTGCAATTTGCCATCCAGAAGAGGGGCAGTTGAGTTTTTTTTGCCAGAGAAAAGGGCCGTGGTATATGTTTGGGGGCATATGGTTGAGAGTGGCCGGCTGGCCCCTGAAAATCCACGATAGGCAGGATGGTTCCCAGAACCAAGGTGGCACCAGTGCCATGTTGGCCTGGTTTGATAGTACCATGTGGCTCCTGCAATCTGCCATCCAGAAGCGGGGCTGCTTACTTTTGTTTGCCAGGGAAACGGGCCGAGATATTTGTCTGGGGGCCTATGGCTGGGAGTGAGCGGCTGGCTCCTGAAAAGCTACGATAGGCAGGATGGTGACCAGACCCATGGTGGCACCAGTGCCAAGTTGGGCTGGTTTGATAGTACCAAGTGGCTCCTGCAATCTGCCATCAAAAAGTTGTCAGGCGAGTTTTGTTTTCCAGGGAAAAGCGCCGTTGTTCTTGTTTAGAGGCCTGTGGCTGGGAGTGGCCGGCTGCCTCCTTTGAACCCAGGATACGCAGGATGGTTCCCAGACCCAAGGTGGCACCAGTGCCAAGTTGGGCTGGTTTGATAGTACCAAGTGGCTCCTGCAATCTGCCATCCAGAAGCGGGACAGCTTACCTTTGTTTCCCAGGGAAACGGGCCGAGGTATTTGTCTGGGGGCCTATGGCTGGGAGTGACCAGTTGGCTACTGAAAAGCTACGATAGGCAGGATGGTTACCAGACTCATGGTGGCACCAGTGCCAAGTCGGGCTGGTTTGATAATACTAAATAGCTCCTGAAATCTGCCATTCAGACGCGGGGCAGCGGATTTTTGTTTGCTGGAGAAAAGTTCCGTGGTTTTTTTTTGGGGGTATATGGCTGGACGTGGCCGGCTGGCTCCTTAAAATGATCGATACGCAGGATTGTTCCCTGACCCAAGGTGGCATCACTGCCAAGTCGGGCTGTTTTCGTAGTACCAAGTGCGTCCTGCAATTTGCCATCCAGAAGAGGGGCAGTTGAGTTTTGTTTGCCAGAGCAAAGGGCCGTGGTATGTGTTTGGGGGCATATGGCTGAGAGTGGCCGGCTGGCCCCTGAAAATCCACGATAGGCAGGATGGTTCCCAGAGCCAAGGTAGCACCAGTGCCAGGTTGGCCTGGTTTGATAGTACCATGTGGCTCCTGCAATCTGCCATCCAGAAGCGGGGCAGCTTACTTTGGTTTGCCAGGGAAACGGGCCGAGATATTTGTCTGGGGGCCTATGGCTGGGAGTGACCGGCTGGCTCCTGAAAAGCTACGATAGGCAGGATGGTGACCAGACCCAAAGTGGAACCAGTACCAAGTTGGGCTGGTTTGATAGTACCAAGTGGCTCCTGCAATCTGCCATCAAAAATTTGGCAGGCGAGTTTTGTTTTCCAGGGAAAAGCGCCGTTGTTTAGAGGCCTGTGGCTGGGAGTGGCCGCCTGTCCTCGTAGAATCTACGTTACGCAGCATGGTTCCCAGAGCCAAGGTGGCACCAGGGCCAAGTCGGGCAGGTTTGATAGTACCAAATGCATCCTGCAATCTGCCATCCAAAAGCGGGGCAGTTTACTTTTGTTTGCCAGGGAAACGGGCCGAGGTTTTTGTCTGGGGGCCTATGGCAGGGAGTGACCGTCTGGCTCCTGAAAAGCTACGATAGGCAGGATGTTTACCAGACCCATGGTGGCACCAGTGCCAAGTTGGCTGATTTGATAGTACCAAGTGGCTCCTGCAATCTGCCATCCAGAATCGGGGCAGCTTACTTTTGTTTTCCAGGGAAACGGGCCGAGGTTTGTGTCTGGGGGTCTATGGCTGGGAGTGACCGGCTGGCTCCTGAAAAGCTACGATAGGCAGGATGGTGACCAGACCCATGGTGGCACCAGTGCCAAGTTGGGCTGGTTTTATAGCACCAAGTGGCTCCTGCAATCTGCCATCAAAATGTTGGCAGGCGATTTTTGTTTTCCAGGGAAAAGCGCCGTTGTTTGTGTTTGGGCGCCTGTGGCTCAGAGTGGCCGGGTGGCTGCTTAGAATCCACGATAAGCCGGATGGTTCCCAGACCCAAGGCGGCACCAGTGCCAAGTCGGGCTGGTTTGACACTACCACGTGGCTCCTGCAATCTGCCATCCAGAATCGGGGCAGCTTAATTTTGTTTGCCAGGGAAACGGTCCGAGGTTTGTGTCTGGGGGCCTATGGCTGGGAGTGACCGGCTGGCTCCTGAAATGCTACAATAGGCAGGATGGTTCCCAGACCCATAGTGGCACCAGTGCCAAGTTGGGATGATTTGATAGTACCAAGTGGCTCCTGCAATCTGCCATCAAAAAGCTGGCAGGCGAGTTTTGTTTTCCAGGGAAAAGCGCCGTTGTTTGTGTTTGGGGGCCTGTGGCTGGGAGTGGCCGGCTGGCTCCTTAGAATCCACGATATGCAGGATTGTTCCCAGACCCAAGGTGGCACCAGTGCCAAGTCGGGCTGGTTTGATGGTGCAAAGTGGCTCCTGCAATCTGCCATCCAGACGCGGGGCAGCGGATTTTTGTTTCCATGAGAAATGGTCCGTGGTTTGTTTTTGGGGGTATATGGCTGGGCCTGGCCGGCTGGCTCCTTAAAAAGCTCGATATGCAGGATGGTTCCCTGACACAAGGTGGCACCAGTGCCACGTTGGGCAGTTTTCGTAGTACAAAGTGCGTCCTAAAATTTGCCATCCAGAAGAGGGGCAGTTGAGTTTTGTTTGCCAGAGAAAAGGGCCGTGGTTTGTTTTTGGGGGCATATGGCTGATAGTGGCCGGCTGGCCCCTGAAAATCCACAATAAGCAGGATGGTTCCCACACCAGAGGTGTCACCAGTGCCAAGTCGGGGTGGTTTGATAGTACTAAATAGCTCCTGCAATCTGCCATGCAGAAGCGGGGCAGCTTACTTTTGTTTCCCAGGGAAACGGGCCGAGGTTTGTGTCTGGGGGCCTATGGCTGCGAGTGACCGGCTGGCTCCTGAAAAGCTACGATAGGCAGGATGGTGACCAGACCCATGGTGGCACCAGTGCCAAGTTGGGCTGGTTTGATAGTACCAAGTGGCTCTGGCAATCTGCCATCAAAAAGTTGGCAGGCGAGTTTTGTTTTCCAGGGAAAAGCGCCGTTGTTTGTGTTTGGGGGCCTGTGGCTGGGAGTGGCTAGCTGGCTCCTTAGAACCCACGATACGCAGGATGGTTCCCAGACCAGAGGTGGCACCAGTGCCAAGTTGGGCTGGTTTGATGGTGCAAAGTGGCTCCTGCAATCTGCCATCCAGAAGCGGGGTAGCTTACTTTTGTTTGCCAGGGAAACGGGCCGAAATATTTGTCTAGGGGCCTCTGGCTGGGGGTGACTGGGTGGCACCTGAAAAGCTACGATAGGCAGGATGGTGACCAGACCCATGGTGGCACCAGTGCCAAGTTCGGCTGATTTGATAAAACCAAGTGGCTCCTGCAATCTGCCATCAAATGTTTGGCAGGCGAGTTTTGTTTTCCAGGGAAAAGCACCGTTGTGTGTGTTTTGGGGCCTGTGGCTGGGAGTGGCCAGCTGGCTCCTTAGAATCCACGATACGCAGGATGGTTCCCAGACCCAAGGTGGCACCAGTGCCAAGTCGGGCTGGTTTGATAGTACCAAGTGGTTCCTGCAATCTGCCATCCAGAAGCGGGGCAGCTGAATTTTGTTTGCCAGAGAAAAAGGCTGTTGTTTGTGTTTCGGGGCCTGTGGCTGGCAGTGGCCGGCTGGCTCCTGAAAATCCATGATACGCAGCATGGTTCCCAGACCCAAGGTGGCACCAGTGCCAAGTAGGGCTGGTTTCATAGTACCCAGTGGCTCCTGCAATCTCCCATCAGGAAGAGGGGCAGTTGAGTTTTGTTTTCCAGAGAAAAGGGCCGTGGTTTGTGTTTGGGGCCTATGGCTGAGAGTGACCGGCTGGCCCCTGAAAATCCACGATAGGAAGGATGGTTCCCAGATCCAAGGTGGCAGCAGTGCCATGTTGTGCTGGTGTGATAGTCCCAAGTGGCTCCTGCAATCTGCCATCCAGAAGCGGGGCAGCTGAATTTTGTTTGCCAGAGAAAAATGCTGTGGTTTGTGTTTGGGGGCCTGTGGCTGGGAGTGGCCGGCTGGCTCCTGAAAATCCATGATACGCAGCATGGTTCCCAGACCCAAGGTGGCACCAGTGCCAAGTGGGGCTGGTTTCACAGTGTCAAGTGCCTCCTGCAATCTCCCATCCAGAAGCGGGGCAGCTGAGTTTTGTTTGCCTGTGAAACGGGCCGTTGTTTTTGATTGGGGTCTGTGGCCGAGAGTGTTCGGCTGGCTCCTGACAACCCACAATACGCAGGATGTTTCCCAGACCCAAGGTGGCACCAGTGCCAAGTCGGGCTGGTTTGATAGTACCAAGTGGCTCCTGCAATCTGCCATCCAGAAGCGGTGCAGTTGAGTGTTGTTTGCCAGAGAAAAGGGCCGTGGGTTTTGTTTGGGGGCATATGGCTGGGAGTGGCCGGCTGTCTCATTATAAAGATCGATACGCAGGATGGTTCCCAGACCCAAGGTGGCACCAGTGCCAAGTAGGGCTGTTTTTATAGTACCAAGTGCGTCCTGCAATTTGCCATCCAGAAGAGGGGCAGTTGAGTTTTGTTTGCCAGAGAATAGCGCCGTTGTTTGTGTTTGGGGGCTTGTGGCTGGGAGTGGCCGACTGGCGCCTTAGAATCTGTGTTACGCAGCATGGTTCCCAGACCAGAGGTGGCACCAGTGCCAAGTTGGGCTGGTTTGATAGTACCATGTGGCTCCTGCAATCTGCCATCCAGAAGCGGGGCAGCTTACTTTTGTTTGCCAGTGAAACGGGCCGAGGTTTGTGACTTGGGACCTATGGCTGGGAGTGGCCGTCTGGCTCCTTTGAACCCACGATACGCAGGATGGTTCCCAGACCCAAGGTGGCACCAGTGCCAAGTCGGGCTGGTTTGATACTACCAAGTGCGTCCTGCAATCTGCCATCCAGAAGCGGGGCAGCTTAATTTTGCTTGCCAGGGAATCGGGCCGTGGGTTTTGTATGGGGGCCTATGGCTGAGAGTGGCCGGCTGGCTCCTGAAAATCCACGCTAGGCAGCATGGTTCCCAGATGCAAGCTGGCACCAGTGCCAAGTCGGGCTGGTTTGATGGTGCAAAGTGGCTCCTGCAATCTGCCATCCAGAAGCGGGGCAGCTGATTTTTGTTTGCCAGAGAAAAATTCCGTGGATTGTTTTTGGGGGCATATTGCTGGGAGTGGCCGGCTGGCTCCTTAAAATGCTCGATACGCATGATGGTTCCCAGGCCCAAGGTGTCACCACTACCAAGTCGGCCTGCGGTTTTAGTATCAAGTTCATCCTGCAATTTGCCATCCAGAAGAGGGGCAGTTGAGTTTTGTTGGCCAGAGAAACGGGCCGAGGTTTCTGTTTGGGGACATATGGCTGAGAGTGGCCGGGTGGCCCCTGAATATCCACGATACACAGCATGGTTCCCAGATCCAAGGTGGCACCAGTGCCAAGTTGGGCTGGTTTGATAGTACCAAGTGTCTCCTGCAATCTGCCATCCAGAAGCGGGGCAGCTTACTTTTGTTTGCCAGAGAAATAGGCCTAGGTTTTTGTCTGGGGGCCTGTGGCTAGGAGTGGCCGGCTGGCTCCTAAGAATCCACGATACGCAGGATGTTTCCCAGACCCAAGGTGGCACCAGTGCCAAGTTGGGCTGGTTTGATAGTACCAAGTGGCTCCTGCAAACTCCATCAAAATGTTGGCAGACGTGTTTTGTTTTCCAGGGAACAGCGCCGTTGATTTTGTTTGGGGGCCTGTGGCTGGGAGTGGCCGGCTGGCTCCTTAGAATCCACGATACGCAGGATGGTTCCCAGACCCAAGGTGGCACCAGTGCCAAGTCGGGCTGGTTTGATTACACCAAATGGCTCCTGCAATCTGCCATCCAGAAGTGAGGCAGCTGAGTTTGGTTTGCCAGAATAAAGGGCCGTGGTTTTTGTTGGGGGCCTGTGGCTGGGAGTAGCCGGCTGGCTCCTTAAAATCCACGATAGGCTGGATGGTTCCCAGACCCAAGGTGGCACCAGTGCCAAGTCGGGCTGGTTTGATAGTACCAAGTGGCTCCTGCAATCTGCCATCCAGAAGCGGTGCAGTTGAGTTTTGTTTGCCAGAGAAAAGGGCCGTGGGTTGTGTTTGGGGGCATATGGCTGGGAGTGGCCGGCTGTCTCATTAAAAAGACCGATACGCAGGATGGTTCCCAGACCCAAGGTGGCACCAGTGCCAAGTAGGGCTGTTTTTATAGTACCAAGTGCGTCCTGCAATTTGCCATCCAGAAGAGGGGCAGTGGAGTTTTGTTTGCCAGAGAATAGCGCCGTTGTTTGTGTTTGGGGGCTTGTGACTGGGAGTGGCCGACTGGCGCCTTAGAATCTGTGTTACGCAGCATGGTTCCCAGACCAGAGGTGGCACCAGTGCCAAGTTGGGCTGGTTTGATAGTACCAAGTGGCTCCTGCAATCTGCCATCAAAAAGTTGTCAGGCGAGTTTTGTTTTCCAGGGAAAAGCGCCGTTGTTTGTATTTGGGGGCCTGTGGCTGGGAGTGGCCGGCTGGCTCCTTTGAACCCACGATACGCAGGATGGTTCCCAGACCCAAGGTGGCACCAGTGCCAAGTCGGGCTGGTTTGATACTACCAAGTGCGTCCTGCAATCTGCCATCCAGAAGCGGGGCAGCTTAATTTTGTTTGCCAGGGAAACGGGCCGTGGGTTTTGTTTGGGGGCCTATGGCTGAGAGTGGCCGGCTGGCTCCTGAAAATCCACGCTAGGCAGCATGCTTCCCAGATGCAAGGTGGCACCAGTGCCAAGTCGGGCTGGTTTGATGGTGCAAAGTGGCTCCTGCAATCTGCCATCCAGAAGCGGGGCAGCTGATTTTTGTTTGCCAGAGAAAAATTCCGTGGATTGTTTTTGGGGGCATATTGCTGGGAGTGGCCGGCTGGCTCCTTAAAATGCTCGATACGCATGATGGTTCCCAGGTCCAAGGTGTCACCACTACCAAGTCGGCCTGCGGTTTTAGTATCAAGTTCATCCTGCAATTTGCCATCCAGAAGAGGGGCAGTTGAGTTTTGTTTGCCAGAGAACAGGGCCGAGGTTTCTGTTTGGGGATATATGGCTGAGAGTGGCCGGCTGGCCCCTGAATATCCACGATACACAACATGGTTCCCAGATCCAAGGTGGCACCAGTGCCAAGTTGGGCTGGTTTGATAGTCCCAAGTGTCTCCTGCAATCTGCCATCCAGAAGCGGGGCAGCTTACTTTTGTTTGCCAGAGAAATAGGCCTAGGTTTTTGTTTGGGGGCCTGTGGCTAGGAGTGGCCGGCTGGCTCCTAAGAATCCACGATACGCAGGATGTTTCCCAGACCCAAGGTGGCACCAGTGCCAAGTCGGGCTGGTTTGATAGTCCCAAGTGGCTCCTGCAAACTGCCATCCAGAAGCGGGGCCGCTGAGTTTTGTTTGCCAGGGAAATGGGCCGTTGTTTGTGTTTGGGGGCCTGTGGCTGGGAGTGTTCGGCTGGTTCCTGAATATGTACGATACGCAGGATTGTTCCCAGACCCAAGGTGGCACCAGTGCCAAGTCGGGCTGGTTTGATGGTGCAAAGTGGCTCCTGCAATCTGCCATCCAGACGCGGGGCAGCGGATTTTTTTTTCCATGAGAAATGGTCCGTGGTTTGTTTTTGGGGGTATATGGCTGGGGCTGGCCGGCTGGCTCCTTAAAAAGCTCGATATGCAGGATGGTTCCCTGACACAAGGTGGCACCAGTGCCACAACGGGCGGTTTTCGTAGTACAAAGTGCGTCCTAAAATTTGCCATCCAGAAGAGGGGCAGTTGAGTTTTGTTTGCCAGAGAAAAGGTCCGTGGTTTGTTTTTGGGGGCATATGGCTGAGAGTGGCTGGCTGGCCCCTGAAAATCCACGATACACAGGATGGTTCCCAGATCCAAGGTGGCACCTGTGCCAAGTCGGGCTGATTTGATAGTACTAAGTAGCTCCTGCAATCTGCCATCCAGAAGCGGGGCAGCTTACTTTTGTTTGCCAGGTAAACGGGCCGAGGTTTGTGTTTGGGGGCCTATGGCTGAGAGTGACCGGCTGGCTCCTGAAAAGCTACAATAGGCAGGATGGTGACCAGACCCATGGTGGCACCAGTGCCAAGTTGGGCTGGTTTGATAGTACCAAGTGGTTCCTGCAATCTGCCATCCAGAAGCAGGGCAGCTGAGTTTTGTTTGCCAGAGAAAAGGGCCTTGGTTTGTGTTTTTGGGGGCATATGGCTGGGTGTGGCCAGCTGGCTCCTTAAAATGCACGATATGCAACATGGCTCCCAGACCCAAGGTGGCACCAGTGCCAAGTTGGGCTGGTTTGATAGTATCAAGTGGCTCCTGCAATCTTCCATGATCACGTGGAGAAATACTTTCTGGTTTCAGCCTCATGCTCTTTCTTTTCTCCCTCAACTTCTCTATCACCTCTCATCTGGTTCACATGCGCTGTCTTCAAGGTCCACAGGCTACTTTTCACAGAATCTTCTGGCCTGATGAAGTAAGAATGATGAATAGAACAGAGCTGGGATCTATTTTCCAGTTTGGATAAAATGCATTCTGCACACAAATCCAAGGAGAACGGGCTGCCCCGATGCCCAGAAAATCTTTCACTCCTGCTAGTGTTCTACGTCAACCGCAACTTAGTCTGAAAGAAAAGCTTTTTCTCTGAGAGCATCTGAGAGGTTTGCATGAAGCACTGATATCTGACATATGCAATTTTGAATAGGAGAGGAAAAAGAAAATGGCAAGGAGTTTTTAATTTTAGTGGTTTCAATTTTAATTTCCGTGCACTTTTTCAAAACTTGTCAGCTCAAATGCCCATCAACATCTTTTAGTCATCTGTAAGTCAGTATTCATATAAAATGTGCTTCAAATCCAAAGAATTTCAAATTTGCACTCCAAGCTTCTATGCCTAGATTTATGATTTCCTACACATATTAGATGAAAGGAAGGCCTTTTTTACTGTGGGAGTGCTGGAACACTGGAACAGGTTGCCCAGAGAAGTTGTGGGTGTCCCATCCCTGAAAGTATTCAAGGTCACCTTGGACGGGGCTTGGAGCAGCAACAAAGGAGAAGCTTGATGGTAGAGAAACAAAGTCGGACTATAGAAGAAACTCGGATTGAAGTATAGGATCAAGTTTTCTCTCAGCTCTTGGGGTAAATTCAAAGTTGTACAAAATGACATTTATCTGTGCTATTCACTACTGTAACAGAAAGTTTCATGAAAACTGTACAGAAGATAGTAAATTTTAAAAGAGATAAGAATTACAGCATAAAATCCATGGGATAGGTTACAACATGAGACACTCTCTAAGAGAAAATCTCTTTGTTTCAGCACTTCATCGGGGTAAGATTTCATGAAGTGCCAAAGAAGGCGGCAAAATATCATTCGGGACATTATTTACTGGAATTCAGCCTGGCCATTAGTAGGAACTGCCTTTGAACATATCATGTAGATATACCACACACACTTTCCCTTCACTGAAAAATTACTGTTTACAACAAATAAGCAATTGACGATCAAAATTGATTGAAAGCATCTTAAACATGTCAAGTATTTCATTGTAGATGATCTGTGATCCAAATGCTTCTTCCACCTTCGAGAGGGACAGAAGAATTCTTCCATATCATGATGGTTTAAAATTGTATCAACCAATGTTTTCTGCTGAAAAGATATCATCTATTTTTTTCTATTTTTGGAAGAAAATATTCCTAGACATACAACAGGTGAGAACTAAGTAATTTTAAAGAAACAAATGAAATGAAAATATTCTGTAAATAGAATGAAATGAAAAGCTGTGTTTTAAATAGGAGCTAAATATTAAACAGAATTTTTGTACCAGGCATTTGAATTACTGCACCAGCTCTTTTGCCCATCAAGAGAGGCATTTAGCATTTCAGTCTTTTCCAAGGTGTTCATGATCTGCTATGCTGATCTCTGTGTGTGCCTAGGTGTGTGTGGAGGGGGGGGCATATGAAGGGGAGTGTGTATGTTTGCTTTACAATTGTTGTGGCAGATTCATGCCTCAGCTCCACATTTTGTTTTAAAAAGGTCACACCGAGTGGATATGAAGTTTACTATCAACAAGAGATCGATTCCCAAATCATCCATTTGACTCTCCCTTATAAATCATGTGCTTTGTTGCATATTTTATCAAATATACTTTCAAGCCAGATGGAGGAAGGAGGATGTGGGAATCCCTCCACCATCTTGCAACTTTTATGTAAGTAGGTTTTCAAGAAAATCATCATTTCTCTTTTAAATATGTCTGGAACAGGCATGATGGTAGTGTCAACCTGTTGGAGTTTTTGTTGCTGGAAGAAGTTGTACAAAAGGATTGGTTTTTACATTGACCAGTTACTGAATCAAGCGCAGGAATACATTGGAAATTTAGCTGGGGGTTCCTTTTCCCAGCAGACTACTTCTAGAACGAGCTTGTACACTGAAGCTGACTCTTTTGCTCTCTTTTTGTTTCTTTCCTATTTTCTTGGCTTCTTTGCCACTATCTAGACAATTTTGGAACTTTGTTCCCAACTAAAATGGTTTCAATAGTCTGATTGTGATCATACATTTTTACAAGGAATTTTTAAAATCTTTCCTCGAGTCCAGAAAGTCAAGGACTTAGATCTTTTTCTTCCCTTATCAATATTGCCATGAAATTGATAAATAAAGACCAACTCTTTATTTTTGTTTTTAACCCACGTAGATAATTCCCATCCATTAATCCATTTTGTGGACCAATAGCTGCCATTCTGATGGAAGCTGTCACTTCTTAACAATAGGCATTCTGTGACTATGTTGACTGCACTTTGGGTGAAGATCCTAACTGGTCTTAGATATACATAGGGAGAAATTTGCTCAGCCAGTGTCAGTCTTAAGCATGCGTATCAGAAGATCTTTCTAGAGCTGGGAATTTTCCCATGAAAGGGATTCAGTTAGGGAAGAGACACTTGTGCCAGAGTTTTACATTCTTCTTGAACACTGCTTAAGGAACTTAGATGCCATGTCCATTTGGATCTCTGTCTGCACAGAACTTTGTCATGCCAGCGCTTTGAAATGCATCTTGAAGAGAATTCACTAGCACAGAATGAAAGAGAGTGGAAGGGGTTGGTGGGGCTAACCAGGCCCAACCCCCCTGCCTAAACCAGGATACCTAGAGCCTCTTGCCCAGGATTCTATCTGGGTGTACTTTTAATGTCTTCAAAGATCCAGGCTCCACAATCTTTCTGGGCAGTCTGTGCCGTGGTTCAGTCACCCTGACAGTAAAGAAACATTTACTGATGTTCAAAGGCAATCTCCTGTATTTCAGTGTGTGCCCACTGCCTCTTGTCTTTTCCCTCAGCATCACTGAAAAGACACTGATTCCCTCCCCTTTGCACTATTGCTTCCATATGTATGTGTGATGCCATGTAGAGGTATGTCAAAAACCTCCCTGAAGCCCAGGCAGATAATATTCCCTTCATCTACCAGTCAAGTTGATTCATCAGAGGAGTTTAAAGTGATGTTCAGCATGAAATTCCCCTGAAAAATCATGCTAACTACATTATTTGGTCATCTGTCATGTGCCTGGCAAGGATTTCCAGGAAGAGCTGCTTCATCAACTTCCTGGGGATAAAAAAGAGGTTGGCTGGTTTGTACTATGGCGAGTCCTCTTAATTGCCTTTTTTGAAGATGGGTGTCATTTGCTAACATCCACTCTTTAGCCTCTCTTGTCGTCTACATCTTAGCAAAACGCTTTTCCACTATGTCTGGCTAGGAAAAACTGTGCCAGCACAGAAAACATCTCCCATCGTGTTCTAGAAGTTGCACGGATGTCTGCCAAGTGTTTGGCAGGAAGAAAAGAAAAGTTGTCCAAAACAGCTTCCAATCGAATGTTCCTGTGATTGGAAAAGTCAGGAGAGTGCAAAGGTACTGTTTTCTATCAGTTGGCAAGGTGCGCACACAATCCCAGTGTTGTACAGCTTGCTTCTTCACCTTCCCGAAGCTGCCGCTCTCGCCGGCTGCCGGAGCCCAAGAAGCGGCTTCTTCGCGCAAAGACGATTGTGCCGCTCACAGGGCTCTCCTTAGCGCGGCTTCTGCCGAAAGACGCCCGGCAGCGGCTCTTACCTCCGGAGAGCATCCTACCTTCGTCTTTAGCTCCTCTTCTCATCTACACCTCGGCAAAACGCTTTTCCACTATGTCTGGCTAGGAAAAACTGTGCCAGCACAGAAAACATCTCCCATCGTGTTCTAGAAGTTGCACGGATGTCTGCCAAGTGTTTGGCAGGAAGAAAAGAAAAGTTGTCCAAAACAGCTTCCAATCGAATGTTCCTGTGATTGGAAAAGTCAGGAGAGTGCAAAGGTACTGTTTTCTATCAGTTGGCAAGGTGCGCACACAATCCCAGTGTTGTACAGCTTGCTTCTTCACCTTCCCGAAGCTGCCGCTCTCGCCGGCTCCCGGAGCCCAAGAAGCGGCTTCTTCGCGCAAAGACGATTGTGCCGCTCACAGTGCTCTCCTTAGCGCGGCTTCTGCCGAAAGACGCCCGGCAGCGGCTCTTACCTCCGGAGAGCATCCTACCTTCGTCTTTCGCGTCTTATGTAGTCTACACCTCGGCAAAAAGCTTTTCCACTATGTCTGGCTAGGAAAAACTGTGCCAGCACAGAAAACATCTCCCATCGTGTTCTAGAAGTTGCACGGATGTCTGCCAAGTGTTTGGCAGGAAGAAAAGAAAAGTTGTCCAAAACAGCTTCCAATCGAATGTTCATGTGATTGGAAAAGTCAGGAGAGTGCAAAGGTACTGTTTTCTATCAGTTGGCAAGGTGCGCACACAATCCCAGTGTTGTACAGCTTGCTTCTTCACCTTCCCGAAGCTGCCGCTCTCGCCGGCTGCCGGAGCCCAAGAAGCGGCTTCTTCGCGCAAAGACGATTGTGCCGCTCACAGTGCTCTCCTTAGCGCGGCTTCTGCTGAAAGACGCCCGGCAGCGGCTCTTACCTCCGGAGAGCATCCTACCTTCGTCTTTCGCGTCTTATGTAGTCTACACCTCGGCAAAAAGCTTTTCCACTATGTCTGGCTAGGAAAAACTGTGCCAGCACAGAAAACATCTCCCATCGTGTTCTAGAAGTTGCACGGATGTCTGCCAAGTGTTTGGCAGGAAGAAAAGAAAAGTTGTCCAAAACAGCTTCCAATCGAATGTTCCTGTGATTGGAAAAGTCAGGAGAGTGCAAAGGTACTGTTTTCTATCAGTTGGCAAGGTGCGCACACAATCCCAGTGTTGTACAGCTTGCTTCTTCACCTTCCCGAAGCTGCCGCTCTCGCCGGCTGCCGGAGCCCAAGAAGCGGCTTCTTCGCGCAAAGACGATTGTGCCGCTCACAGTGCTCTCCTTAGCGCGGCTTCTGCCGAAAGACGCCCGGCAGCGGCTCTTACCTCCGGAGAGCATCCTACCTTCGTCTTTCGCGTCTTTTGTAGTCTACATCTTAGCAAAACGCTTTTCCACTATGTCTGGCTAGGAAAAACTGTGCCAGCACAGAAAACATCTCCCATCGTGTTCTAGAAGTTGCACGGATGTCTGCCAAGTGTTTGGCAGGAAGAAAAGAAAAGTTGTCCAAAACAGCTTCCAATCGAATGTTCCTGTGATTGGAAAAGTCAGGAGAGTGCAAAGGTACTGTTTTCTATCAGTTGGCAAGGTGCGCACACAATCCCAGTGTTGTACAGCTTGCTTCTTCACCTTCCCGAAGCTGCCGCTCTCGCCGGCTGCCGGAGCCCAAGAAGCGGCTTCTTCGCGCAAAGACGATTGTGCCGCTCACAGTGCTCTCCTTAGCGCGGCTTCTGCCGAAAGACGCCCGGCAGCGGCTCTTACCTCCGGAGAGCATCCTACCTTCGTCTTTCGCGTCTTTTGTAGTCTACATCTTAGCAAAACGCTTTTCCACTATGTCTGGCTAGGAAAAACTGTGCCAGCACAGAAAACATCTCCCATCGTGTTCTAGAAGTTGCACGGATGTCTGCCAAGTGTTTGGCAGGAAGAAAAGAAAAGTTGTCCAAAACAGCTTCCAATCGAATGTTCCTGTGATTGGAAAAGTCAGGAGAGTGCAAAGGTACTGTTTTCTATCAGTTGGCAAGGTGCGCACACAATCCCAGTGTTGTACAGCTTGCTTCTTCACCTTCCCGAAGCTGCCGCTCTCGCCGGCTGCCGGAGCCCAAGAAGCGGCTTCTTCGCGCAAAGACGATTGTGCCGCTCACAGTGCTCTCCTTAGCGCGGCTTCTGCTGAAAGACGCCCGGCAGCGGCTCTTACCTCCGGAGAGCATCCTACCTTCGTCTTTCGCGTCTTATGTAGTCTACACCTCGGCAAAAAGCTTTTCCACTATGTCTGGCTAGGAAAAACTGTGCCAGCACAGAAAACATCTCCCATCGTGTTCTAGAAGTTGCACGGATGTCTGCCAAGTGTTTGGCAGGAAGAAAAGAAAAGTTGTCCAAAACAGCTTCCAATCGAATGTTCCTGTGATTGGAAAAGTCAGGAGAGTGCAAAGGTACTGTTTTCTATCAGTTGGCAAGGTGCGCACACAATCCCAGTGTTGTACAGCTTGCTTCTTCACCTTCCCGAAGCTGCCGCTCTCGCCGGCTGCCGGAGCCCAAGAAGCGGCTTCTTCGCGCAAAGACGATTGTGCCGCTCACAGTGCTCTCCTTAGCGCGGCTTCTGCTGAAAGACGCCCGGCAGCGGCTCTTACCTCCGGAGAGCATCCTACCTTCGTCTTTCGCGTCTTATGTAGTCTACACCTCGGCAAAAAGCTTTTCCACTATGTCTGGCTAGGAAAAACTGTGCCAGCACAGAAAACATCTCCCATCGTGTTCTAGAAGTTGCACGGATGTCTGCCAAGTGTTTGGCAGGAAGAAAAGAAAAGTTGTCCAAAACAGCTTCCAATCGAATGTTCCTGTGATTGGAAAAGTCAGGAGAGTGCAAAGGTACTGTTTTCTATCAGTTGGCAAGGTGCGCACACAATCCCAGTGTTGTACAGCTTGCTTCTTCACCTTCCCGAAGCTGCCGCTCTCGCCGGCTGCCGGAGCCCAAGAAGCGGCTTCTTCGCGCAAAGACGATTGTGCCGCTCACAGTGCTCTCCTTAGCGCGGCTTCTGCTGAAAGACGCCCGGCAGCGGCTCTTACCTCCGGAGAGCATCCTACCTTCGTCTTTCGCGTCTTATGTAGTCTACACCTCGGCAAAAAGCTTTTCCACTATGTCTGGCTAGGAAAAACTGTGCCAGCACAGAAA
>NW_026948757.1:0-38369 GCF_035770615.1 Melospiza melodia melodia | reverse complement strand
TGCTATCAAACCAGCCCGACTTGGCACTGGTGCCACCTTGGGTCTGGGAACCATCCTGCGTATCCTGTGTTCTAAGGAGCCAGCCGGCCACTCCCAGCCACAGTCCCCCAAACACAAACAACGGCGCTTTTCCCTGGAAAACAAAACTGACCTGCCAACTTTTTGATGGCAGATTGCAGGAGCCACTTGGTACTATCAAACCAGCCCAACTTGGCACTGGTGCCACCATGGGTCTGGTCACCATCCTGCCTATCGTAGCTTTTCAGGAGCCAGCCGGTCACTCCCAGCCATAGGCCCCCAGACAAATACCTCGGCCCGTTTCCCTGGCAAACAAAAGTAAGCTGCCCCGCTTCTGGATGGCAGATTGCAGGAGCCACTTGGTACAATCAAACCAGCCCGACTTGGCACTGGTGCCACCTTGGCTCTGGGAACCATGCTGCGTAACCCGGATTCTAAGAGGAAAGGCAGGCACTGCCAGCCACAGGCCTCCAAACAAAATCAACGGCGCTTTTCCCTGGAAAACAAAACTCGCCTGACAACTTTTAGATGGCAGATTGCAGGAGCCAGTTGGTACCATCAAACCAGCCCAACTTGGCACTGGTGCCACCTTGGGTCTGGGAACCATCCTGCCTATTGTTGCTTTTCAGGAGCCAGCCGGTCACTTCTAGCCCTAGGCCCCCAGTCATAAACCTCGGCCCGTTTCCCTGGCACACAAATGTAAGCTACCCCGCTTCAGGATGGCAGATTGCAGGAGCCACTTTTCACCATCAAACCAGCCCAACGTGGCACTGGTGCCACCTTGGGTCTGGGAACCATCCTGCGTATCGTGCGTTCTAAGGAGCCAGCCGGCCACTCCCAGCCACAGTCCCCCAAACACAAACAACGGCGCTTTTCCCTGGAAAACAAAACTGGCCTGCCAACTTTTTGATGGCAGATTGCAGGAGCCACTTGGTACTATCAAACCATCCCAACTTGGCACTGGTGCCACCATGGGTCTGGTCACCATCCTGCCTATCGTAGCTTTTCAGGAGCCAGCCGGTCACTCCCAGCCATAGGCCCCCAGACACAAACCTCGGCCCGTTTCCCTGGCAAACAAAAGTAAGCTGCCCCGCTTCTGGATGGCAGATTGCAGGAACCACTTTGCACCATCAAACTAGCCCGACTTGTCACTGGTGCCACCTCTGGTCTGGGAACCATGCTGTGTATCGTGGATTCTAAGGAGCCATCCGTCCACTCCCAGCCACAGGCCCCCAAACACAAACAACGGCGCTTTTCCCTGGAAAACAAAACTCGCCTGCCAACATTTTGATGGCAGATTGCAGGAGCCACTTGGTACTATCAAATCAGCCCAACTTGGCACTGGTGCCACCATGGGTCTGGTCACCATCCTGCCTATCGTAGCTTTTCAGGAGCCAGCCGGTCACTCCCAGCCATAGGCCCCCAGACACAAACCTCGGCCCGTTTCCCTGGCAAACAAAAGTAAGCTGCCCCGCTTCTGGATGGCAGATTGCAGGACGCACTTGGTAGTATCAAACCAGCCCGACTTGGCACTGGTGCCACCTCTGGTCTGGGAACCATCCTGCGTATCGTGGATTCTAAGCAGCCAGCCGGCCACTCCCAGCCACAGGCCCCCAAACACAATCAACGGCGCTTTTCCCTGGAAAACAAAACTCGCCTGCCAACATTTTGATGGCAGATTGCAGGAGCCACTTGGTACTATCAAATCAGCCCAACTTGGCACTGGTGCCACCATGCGTTTGGTCACCATCCTGCCTATCGTAGCTTTTCAGGAGCCAGCCGTTCACTCCCAGCTATAGGCCCCCAGACAAAAACCTCGGCCCGTTTCCCTGGCATACAAAAGTAAGCTGCCCCGCTTCTGGATGGCAGATTGCAGGAACCACTTGGTACTATCAAACCAGCCCGACTTGGCACTGGTGCCACCTGTGGTCTGGGAACCATCCTGCGTATCGTGGTTCTAAGGAGCCATCCGTCCACTCCCAGCCACAGGCCCCCAAACACAAACAACGGCGCTTTTCCCTGGAAAACAAAACTCGCCTGCCAACATTTTGATGGCAGATTGCAGGAGCCACTTGGTACTATCAAATCAGCCCAACTTGGCACTGGTGCCACCATGGGTCTGGTCACCATCCTGCCTATCGTAGCTTTTCAGGAGCCAGACGGTCACTCGCAGCCGTAGGCACCCAGAGAAAAACCTCGGCCCGTTTCCCTGGCAAACAAAAGTAAGCTACCCCGCTTCTGGATGGCAGATTGCAGGAGCCACTTTGCACCATCAAACTAGCCCGACTTGGCACTGGTGCCACCTCAGGTCTGGGAACCATCCTGCGTATCGTTCATTCTAAGGAGCCAGCCGGCCACTCCAGCCACAGGCCCCCAGACAGAAACAACGGCGCTTTTCCCTGGAAAACAAAACTCGCCTGCCAACTTTTAGATGGCAGATTGCAGGAGCCACTTGGTACTGTCAAATCAGCCCAACTTGGCACTGGTGCCACCTCTGGTCTGGGAACCATGCTGTGTATCGTGGATTCCAATTAGCAAGCCGGCCACTCCCAGCCACAGGCCTCCAAACACAAACAACGGCGCTTTTCCCTGGAAAACAAAACTCGCCTGCCAACTTTTTGATGGCAGATTGCAGGAGCCACTTGGTACTATCAAACCAGCCCAACTTGGCACTGGTGCCACCATGGGTCTGGTCACCATCCTGCCTATCGTAGCTTTTCAGGACCTAGACGGTCACTCCCAGCCATAGGCCCCGTGACACAAAGCGCGGCCCGTTTCCCTGGCAAACAAAAGTAAGCTGTCCCGCTTCTGGATGGCAGATTGCAGGATCCACTAGGTATTATCAAACCAGCCCGACTTGGCACTGGTGCCACCTCTGGTCTGGGAACCATCCTGCGTATCGTGGATTCTAAGCAGCCAGCCGGCCACTCCCAGCCACAGGCCCCCAAACACAAACAACGGCGCTTTTCCCTGGAAAACAAAACTCGCCTGCCAACATTTTGATGGCAGATTGCAGGAGCCACTTGGTACTATCAAACCAGCCCAACTTGGCACTGGTGCCACCATGGGTCTGGTCACCATCCTGCCTATCGTAGCTTTTCAGGAGCCAGCCGGTCACTCCAAGCCATAGGCCCCCAGACAAAAACCTCGGCCCGTTTCCCTGGCAAAGAAAAATAAGCTACCCCGCTTCTGGATGGCACATTGCAGGAGCCACTTTGCACCATCAAACCAGCCCGACTTGGCACTGGTGCCACCTCTGGTCTGGGAACCATCCTGCGTATCGTGGATTCTAATTAGCCATCCGTCCACTCCCAGCCACAGGCCCCCAAACAAAAACAACGGCGCTTTTCCCTGGAAAACAAAACTCGCCTGCCAAATTTTGATGGCAGATTGCCGGAGCCACTGGGTACTATCAAACCAGCCCAACTTGACACTGGTGCCACCATGGGTCTGGTCACCATCCTGCCTATCGTAGCTTTTCAGGAGCCAGCCGGTCACTCCCAGCCATAGGCCCCCAGACAAAAAGCTCGGACCGTTTCCCTGGCAAACAAAAGTAAGTTATTCCGCTACTGGATGGCAGATTGCAGGAGCCACTTTTCACCATCAAACCAGCCTGACTTGGCACTGGTGCCACCTCTGGTCTGGGAACCATGCTGCGTATCGTGGATTCTAAGGAGCCAGCCGGCCACTCCCAGCCACAGGCCCTCAAACAAAAACAACGGCGCATTTCCCTGGATAACAAACTCGCCTGCCAACTTTTTGATGGCAGATTGCAGGAGCCACTTGGTACTATCAAACCAGCCCAACTTGGCACTGGTGCCACCATGGATCTGGTCACCATCCTGCCTATCGTAGCTTTTCAGGACCTAGCCGGTCACTCCAAGCCATAGGCCCCCAGAGAAAAACCTCGGCCCGTTTCCCTGGCAAACAAAAGTAAGCTGCCCCGCTTCTGGATGGCAGATTGCAGGAACCACTTGGTACTATCAAACCAGCCCAACTTGGCACTGGTGCCACCTTGGCTCTGGGAACCATGCTGCGTAAAGTAGATTCTAAGAGGACAGGCGGACACTCCCAGCCACAGGCCCCCAGACACAAAACTCGGCCCGTTTCCCTGGCAAACAAAAGTAAGCTACCCCGCTTCTGGATGGCAGACTGCAGGACGCACTTGATAGTATCAAACCAGCCCGACTTGGCACTGGTGCCACCTCAGGTCTGGGAACCATGCTGCGTATCGTAGATTCTAATTAGCCATCTGGCCACTCCCAGCCATAGGCCCCCAGACAAAAACCTCGGCCCGTTTCCCTGGCAAACAAAAGTAAGTTATCCCGCTTCTGGATGGCAGATTGCAGGAGCCACTTTTCACCATCAAACCAGCCCAACTTGGCACTGGTGCCACCTGTGGTCTGGGAACCATCCTGCGTATCGTGGATTCTAAGGAGCCAGCCGGCCACTCCCTGCCACAGGCCCCCAAACACAAACAACGGCGCTTTTCCCTGGATAACAAACTCGCCTGCTAACTTTTTGATGGCAGATTGCAGGAGCCACTTGGTACTATCAAACCAGCCCAACTTGGCACTGGTGCCACCATGGGTCTGGTCACCATCCTGCCTATCGTAGCTTTTCAGGAGCCAGGCGGTCACTCCCAGCCATAGGCCCTGAGACACAAACCTCGGCCCGTATCCCTGGCAAACAAAAGTAAGCTGCCCCGCTTCTGGATGGCAGATTGCAGGACGCACTTGGTACTATCAAACCAGCCCAACTTGGCACTGGTGCCACCTCTGGTCTGGGAACCATGCCGCGTATCGTGGATTCTAAGGAGCCAGCCGGCCACTCCCAGCCACAGGCCCCCAAACAGAAACAACGGCGCTTTTCCCTGGAAAACAAAACTCGCCTGCCAACTTTTTCATGGCTGATTGCAGGAGCCACTTGGTACTATCAAATCAGCCCAGCTTGGCACTGGTGCCACCATGGGTCTGGTCACCATCCTGCCTATTGTAGCTTTTCAGGAGCCAGCCGGTCACTCCCAGCCATAGGCCCCCAGACACAAACCTCGGCCCGTTTCCCTGGCAAACAAAAGTAAGCTACCCCGCTTCTGGATGGCAGATTGCAGGAACCACTTTGCACCATCAAACTAGCCCGACTTGGCACTGGTGCCACCTCTGGTCTGGGAACCATGCTGCGTATCGTGGATTCTAAGGAGCCATCCGTCCACTCCCAGACACAGGCCCCCAAACACAAACAACGGCGCTTTTCCCTGGAAAACAAAACTCGCCTGCCAACTTTTTGATGGCAGATTGCAGGAGCCACTTGGTACTATCAAACCAGCCCAACTTGGCACTGGTGCCACCATGGGTCTGGTCACCATCCTGCCTATCGTAGCTTTTCAGGAGCAAGCCGGTCACTCCCAGCCATAGGCCCCCAGACACAAACCTCGGCCCGTTTCCCTGGCAAACAAAAGTAAGCTGCCCCGCTTCTGGATGGCAGATTGCAGGACGCACTTGGTACTATCAAACCAGCCCGACTTGGCACTGGTGCCACCTCTGGTCTGGGAACCATCCTGCGTATCGTGGATTCTAAGCAGCCAGCCGGCCACTCCCAGCCACAGGCCCCCAAACACAAACAACGGCGCTTTTCCCTGGAAAACAAAACTCGCCTGCCAATATTTTGATGGCAGATTGCAGGAGCCACTTGCTACTATCAAATCAGCCCAACTTGGCACTGGTGCCACCATGGGTCTGGTCACCATCCTGCCTATCGTAGCTTTTCAGGAGCCAGCCGGTCCCTCCCTGCCATAGGCCCCCAGAGAAAAACCTCGGCCCGTTTCCCTGGCAAACAAAAGTAAGCTGCCCCGCTTCTGGATGGCAGATTGCAGGAGCCACTTTGCACCATCAAACTAGCCCGACTTGGCACTGGTGCCACCTCAGGTCTGGGAACCATCCTGCGTATCGTGGATTCTAAGGAGCCAGCCGGCCACTCCAGCCACAGGCCCCCAAACAGAAACAACGGCGCTTTTCCCTGGAAAACAAAACTCGCCTGCCAACTTTTTCATGGCTGATTGCAGGAGCCACTTGGTACTATCAAATCAGCCCAGCTTGGCACTGGTGCCACCATGGGTCTGGTCACCATCCTGCCTATTGTAGCTTTTCAGGAGCCAGCCGGTCACTCCCAGCCATAGGCCCCCAGACACAAACCTCGGCCCGTTTCCCTGGCAAACAAAAGTAAGCTACCCCGCTTCTGGATGGCAGATTGCAGGAACCACTTTGCACCATCAAACTAGCCCGACTTGGCACTGGTGCCACCTCTGGTCTGGGAACCATGCTGCGTATCGTGGATTCTAAGGAGCCATCCGTCCACTCCCAGACACAGGCCCCCAAACACAAACAACGGCGCTTTTCCCTGGAAAACAAAACTCGCCTGCCAACTTTTTGATGGCAGATTGCAGGAGCCACTTGGTACTATCAAACCAGCCCAACTTGGCACTGGTGCCACCATGGGTCTGGTCACCATCCTGCCTATCGTAGCTTTTCAGGAGCAAGCCGGTCACTCCCAGCCATAGGCCCCCAGACACAAACCTCGGCCCGTTTCCCTGGCAAACAAAAGTAAGCTGCCCCGCTTCTGGATGGCAGATTGCAGGACGCACTTGGTACTATCAAACCAGCCCGACTTGGCACTGGTGCCACCTCTGGTCTGGGAACCATCCTGCGTATCGTGGATTCTAAGCAGCCAGCCGGCCACTCCCAGCCACAGGCCCCCAAACACAAACAACGGCGCTTTTCCCTGGAAAACAAAACTCGCCTGCCAATATTTTGATGGCAGATTGCAGGAGCCACTTGCTACTATCAAATCAGCCCAACTTGGCACTGGTGCCACCATGGGTCTGGTCACCATCCTGCCTATCGTAGCTTTTCAGGAGCCAGCCGGTCCCTCCCTGCCATAGGCCCCCAGAGAAAAACCTCGGCCCGTTTCCCTGGCAAACAAAAGTAAGCTGCCCCGCTTCTGGATGGCAGATTGCAGGAGCCACTTTGCACCATCAAACTAGCCCGACTTGGCACTGGTGCCACCTCAGGTCTGGGAACCATCCTGCGTATCGTGGATTCTAAGGAGCCAGCCGGCCACTCCAGCCACAGGCCCCCAGACACAAACAACGGCGCTTTTCCCTGGAAAACAAAACTCGCCTGCCAACTTTTAGATGGCAGATTGCAGGAGCCACTTGGTACTGTCAAATCAGCCCAACTTGGCACTGGTGCCACCATGGGTCTGGTCACCATCCTGCCTATCGTAGCTTTTCAGGACCTAGCAGGTCACTCCCAGCCATAGGCGCCCAGACACAAAGCTCGGCCCGTTTCCCTGGCAAACAAAAGTAAGCTGCCCCGCTTCTGGATGGCAGATTTCCGGAGCCACTTGGTACTATCAAACCAGCCCGACTTGGCACTGGTGCCACCTCTGGTCTGGGAACCATGCTGCGTATCGTGGATTCTAAGGAGCCATCCGTCCACTCCCAGCCACAGGCCCCCAAACACAAACAACGGCGCTTTTCCCTGGAAAACAAAACTCGCCTGCCAACATTTTGATGGCAGATTGCAGGAGCCACTTGCTACTATCAAATCAGCCCATCTTGGCACTGGTGCCACCATGGGTCTGGTCACCATCCTGCCTATCGTAGGTGTTCAGGCGCCAGCCGGTCACTCCCAGCCATAGGCCCCCAGAGAAAAACCTCGGCCCGTTTCCCTGGCAAACAAAAGTAAGCTGCCCCGCTTCTGGATGGCAGATTGCAGGAGCCACTTTGCACCATCAAACCAGCCCAACTTGGCACTGGTGCCACCTCTGGTCTGGGAACCATGCTGTGTATCGTGGATTCCAATTAGCAAGCCGGCCACTCCCAGCCACAGGCCTCCAAACACAAACAACGGCGCTTTTCCCTGGAAAACAAAACTCGCCTGCCAACTTTTTGATGGCAGATTGCAGGAGCCACTTGGTACTATCAAACCAGCCCAACTTGGCACTGGTGCCACCATGGGTCTGGTAACCATCCTGCCTATCGTAGCTTTTCAGGACCTAGACGGTCACTCCCAGCCATAGGCCCCGTGACACAAAGCTCGGCCCTTTTCCCTGGCAAACAAAAGTAAGCTGTCCCGCTTCTGGATGGCAGATTGCAGGATCCACTAGGTATTATCAAACCAGCCCGACTTGGCACTGGTGCCACCTCTGGTCTGGGAACCATCCTGCGTATCGTGGATTCTAAGCAGCCAGCCGGCCACTCCCAGCCACAGGCCCCCAAACACAAACAACGGCGCTTTTCCCTGGAAAACAAAACTCGCCTGCCAACATTTTGATGGCAGATTGCAGGAGCCACTTGGTACTATCAAACCAGCCCAACTTGGCACTGGTGCCACCATGGGTCTGGTCACCATCCTGCCTATCGTAGCTTTTCAGGAGCCAGCCGGTCACTCCAAGCCATAGGCCCCCAGACAAAAACCTCGGCCCGTTTCCCTGGCAAAGAAAAATAAGCTACCCCGCTTCTGGATGGCACATTGCAGGAGCCACTTTGCACCATCAAACCAGCCCGACTTGGCACTGGTGCCACCTCTGGTCTGGGAACCATCCTGCGTATCGTGGATTCTAATTAGCCATCCGTCCACTCCCAGCCACAGGCCCCCAAACAAAAACAACGGCGCTTTTCCCTGGAAAACAAAACTCGCCTGCCAAATTTTGATGGCAGATTGCCGGAGCCACTGGGTACTATCAAACCAGCCCGACTTGGCACTGGTGCCACCTCAGGTCTGGGAACCATGCTGCGTATCGTAGATTCTAATTAGCCATCTGGCCACTCCCAGCCATAGGCCCCCAGACAAAAACCTCGGCCCGTTTCCCTGGCAAACAAAAGTAAGTTATCCCGCTTCTGGATGGCAGATTGCAGGAGCCACTTTTCACCATCAAACCAGCCCAACTTGGCACTGGTGCCACCTGTGGTCTGGGAACCATCCTGCGTATCGTGGATTCTAAGGAGCCAGCCGGCCACTCCCTGCCACAGGCCCCCAAACACAAACAACGGCGCTTTTCCCTGGATAACAAACTCGCCTGCTAACTTTTTGATGGCAGATTGCAGGAGCCACTTGGTACTATCAAACCAGCCCAACTTGGCACTGGTGCCACCATGGGTCTGGTCACCATCCTGCCTATCGTAGCTTTTCAGGAGCCAGGCGGTCACTCCCAGCCATAGGCCCTGAGACACAAACCTCGGCCCGTATCCCTGGCAAACAAAAGTAAGCTGCCCCGCTTCTGGATGGCAGATTGCAGGACGCACTTGGTACTATCAAACCAGCCCAACTTGGCACTGGTGCCACCTCTGGTCTGGGAACCATGCCGCGTATCGTGGATTCTAAGGAGCCAGCCGGCCACTCCCAGCCACAGGCCCCCAAACAGAAACAACGGCGCTTTTCCCTGGAAAACAAAACTCGCCTGCCAACTTTTTCATGGCTGATTGCAGGAGCCACTTGGTACTATCAAATCAGCCCAGCTTGGCACTGGTGCCACCATGGGTCTGGTCACCATCCTGCCTATTGTAGCTTTTCAGGAGCCAGCCGGTCACTCCCAGCCATAGGCCCCCAGACACAAACCTCGGCCCGTTTCCCTGGCAAAGAAAAATAAGCTACCCCGCTTCTGGATGGCACATTGCAGGAGCCACTTTGCACCATCAAACCAGCCCGACTTGGCACTGGTGCCACCTCTGGTCTGGGAACCATCCTGCGTATCGTGGATTCTAATTAGCCATCCGTCCACTCCCAGCCACAGGCCCCCAAACAAAAACAACGGCGCTTTTCCCTGGAAAACAAAACTCGCCTGCCAAATTTTGATGGCAGATTGCCGGAGCCACTGGGTACTATCAAACCAGCCCGACTTGGCACTGGTGCCACCTCAGGTCTGGGAACCATGCTGCGTATCGTAGATTCTAATTAGCCATCTGGCCACTCCCAGCCATAGGCCCCCAGACAAAAACCTCGGCCCGTTTCCCTGGCAAACAAAAGTAAGTTATCCCGCTTCTGGATGGCAGATTGCAGGAGCCACTTTTCACCATCAAACCAGCCCAACTTGGCACTGGTGCCACCTGTGGTCTGGGAACCATCCTGCGTATCGTGGATTCTAAGGAGCCAGCCGGCCACTCCCTGCCACAGGCCCCCAAACACAAACAACGGCGCTTTTCCCTGGATAACAAACTCGCCTGCTAACTTTTTGATGGCAGATTGCAGGAGCCACTTGGTACTATCAAACCAGCCCAACTTGGCACTGGTGCCACCATGGGTCTGGTCACCATCCTGCCTATCGTAGCTTTTCAGGAGCCAGGCGGTCACTCCCAGCCATAGGCCCTGAGACACAAACCTCGGCCCGTATCCCTGGCAAACAAAAGTAAGCTGCCCCGCTTCTGGATGGCAGATTGCAGGACGCACTTGGTACTATCAAACCAGCCCAACTTGGCACTGGTGCCACCTCTGGTCTGGGAACCATGCCGCGTATCGTGGATTCTAAGGAGCCAGCCGGCCACTCCCAGCCACAGGCCCCCAAACAGAAACAACGGCGCTTTTCCCTGGAAAACAAAACTCGCCTGCCAACTTTTTCATGGCTGATTGCAGGAGCCACTTGGTACTATCAAATCAGCCCAGCTTGGCACTGGTGCCACCATGGGTCTGGTCACCATCCTGCCTATTGTAGCTTTTCAGGAGCCAGCCGGTCACTCCCAGCCATAGGCCCCCAGACACAAACCTCGGCCCGTTTCCCTGGCAAACAAAAGTAAGCTACCCCGCTTCTGGATGGCAGATTGCAGGAACCACTTTGCACCATCAAACTAGCCCGACTTGGCACTGGTGCCACCTCTGGTCTGGGAACCATGCTGCGTATCGTGGATTCTAAGGAGCCATCCGTCCACTCCCAGACACAGGCCCCCAAACACAAACAACGGCGCTTTTCCCTGGAAAACAAAACTCGCCTGCCAACTTTTTGATGGCAGATTGCAGGAGCCACTTGGTACTATCAAACCAGCCCAACTTGGCACTGGTGCCACCATGGGTCTGGTCACCATCCTGCCTATCGTAGCTTTTCAGGAGCAAGCCGGTCACTCCCAGCCATAGGCCCCCAGACACAAACCTCGGCCCGTTTCCCTGGCAAAGAAAAATAAGCTACCCCGCTTCTGGATGGCACATTGCAGGAGCCACTTTGCACCATCAAACCAGCCCGACTTGGCACTGGTGCCACCTCTGGTCTGGGAACCATCCTGCGTATCGTGGATTCTAATTAGCCATCCGTCCACTCCCAGCCACAGGCCCCCAAACAAAAACAACGGCGCTTTTCCCTGGAAAACAAAACTCGCCTGCCAAATTTTGATGGCAGATTGCCGGAGCCACTGGGTACTATCAAACCAGCCCGACTTGGCACTGGTGCCACCTCAGGTCTGGGAACCATGCTGCGTATCGTAGATTCTAATTAGCCATCTGGCCACTCCCAGCCATAGGCCCCCAGACAAAAACCTCGGCCCGTTTCCCTGGCAAACAAAAGTAAGTTATCCCGCTTCTGGATGGCAGATTGCAGGAGCCACTTTTCACCATCAAACCAGCCCAACTTGGCACTGGTGCCACCTGTGGTCTGGGAACCATCCTGCGTATCGTGGATTCTAAGGAGCCAGCCGGCCACTCCCTGCCACAGGCCCCCAAACACAAACAACGGCGCTTTTCCCTGGATAACAAACTCGCCTGCTAACTTTTTGATGGCAGATTGCAGGAGCCACTTGGTACTATCAAACCAGCCCAACTTGGCACTGGTGCCACCATGGGTCTGGTCACCATCCTGCCTATCGTAGCTTTTCAGGAGCCAGGCGGTCACTCCCAGCCATAGGCCCTGAGACACAAACCTCGGCCCGTATCCCTGGCAAACAAAAGTAAGCTGCCCCGCTTCTGGATGGCAGATTGCAGGACGCACTTGGTACTATCAAACCAGCCCAACTTGGCACTGGTGCCACCTCTGGTCTGGGAACCATGCCGCGTATCGTGGATTCTAAGGAGCCAGCCGGCCACTCCCAGCCACAGGCCCCCAAACAGAAACAACGGCGCTTTTCCCTGGAAAACAAAACTCGCCTGCCAACTTTTTCATGGCTGATTGCAGGAGCCACTTGGTACTATCAAATCAGCCCAGCTTGGCACTGGTGCCACCATGGGTCTGGTCACCATCCTGCCTATTGTAGCTTTTCAGGAGCCAGCCGGTCACTCCCAGCCATAGGCCCCCAGACACAAACCTCGGCCCGTTTCCCTGGCAAACAAAAGTAAGCTACCCCGCTTCTGGATGGCAGATTGCAGGAACCACTTTGCACCATCAAACTAGCCCGACTTGGCACTGGTGCCACCTCTGGTCTGGGAACCATGCTGCGTATCGTGGATTCTAAGGAGCCATCCGTCCACTCCCAGACACAGGCCCCCAAACACAAACAACGGCGCTTTTCCCTGGAAAACAAAACTCGCCTGCCAACTTTTTGATGGCAGATTGCAGGAGCCACTTGGTACTATCAAACCAGCCCAACTTGGCACTGGTGCCACCATGGGTCTGGTCACCATCCTGCCTATCGTAGCTTTTCAGGAGCAAGCCGGTCACTCCCAGCCATAGGCCCCCAGACACAAACCTCGGCCCGTTTCCCTGGCAAACAAAAGTAAGCTGCCCCGCTTCTGGATGGCAGATTGCAGGACGCACTTGGTACTATCAAACCAGCCCGACTTGGCACTGGTGCCACCTCTGGTCTGGGAACCATCCTGCGTATCGTGGATTCTAAGCAGCCAGCCGGCCACTCCCAGCCACAGGCCCCCAAACACAAACAACGGCGCTTTTCCCTGGAAAACAAAACTCGCCTGCCAACATTTTGATGGCAGATTGCAGGAGCCACTTGGTACTATCAAATCAGCCCAACTTGGCACTGGTGCCACCATGCGTTTGGTCACCATCCTGCCTATCGTAGCTTTTCAGGAGCCAGACGGTCACTCCCAGCTATAGGCCCCCAGACAAAAACCTCGGCCCGTTTCCCTGGCATACAAAAGTAAGCTGCCCCGCTTCTGGATGGCAGATTGCAGGAACAACTTGGTACTATCAAACCAGCCCGACTTGGCACTGGTGCCACCTCTGGTCTGGGAACCATCCTGCGTATCGTGGATTCCAAGGAGCCAGCCGGCCACTCCCAGCCACAGGCCCCCAAACACAAACAACGGCGCTTTTCCCTGGAAAACAAAACTCGCCTGCCAACATTTTGATGGCAGATTGCAGGAGCCACTTGGTACTATCAAACCAGCCCAACTTGGCACTGGTGCCACCATGGATCTGGTCACCATCCTGCCTATCGTAGCTTTTCAGGACCTAGCCGGTCACTCCAAGCCATAGGCGCCCAGACAAAAAGCTCGGCCCTTTTCCCTGGCAAACAAAGTAAGCTGCCCCGCTTCTGGATGGCAGATTGCAGGAACCACTTGGTACTATCAAACCAGCCCGACTTGGCACTGGTGCCACCTTGGGTCTGGGAACCATCCTGCGTATCGTGGATTCTAAGGAGCCAGCCGGTCACTCCCAGCCACAGGCCCCCAAACACAAACAACGGCGCTTTTCCCTGGAAAACAAAACTCGCCTGCCAATATTTTGATGGCAGATTGCAGGAGCCACTTGCTACTATCAAATCAGCCCAACTTGGCACTGGTGCCACCATGGGTCTGGTCACCATCCTGCCTATCGTAGCTTTTCAGGAGCCAGCCGGTCCCTCCCTGCCATAGGCCCCCAGAGAAAAACCTCGGCCCGTTTCCCTGGCAAACAAAAGTAAGCTGCCCCGCTTCTGGATGGCAGATTGCAGGAGCCACTTTGCACCATCAAACTAGCCCGACTTGGCACTGGTGCCACCTCAGGTCTGGGAACCATCCTGCGTATCGTGGATTCTAAGGAGCCAGCCGGCCACTCCAGCCACAGGCCCCCAGACACAAACAACGGCGCTTTTCCCTGGAAAACAAAACTCGCCTGCCAACTTTTAGATGGCAGATTGCAGGAGCCACTTGGTACTGTCAAATCAGCCCAACTTGGCACTGGTGCCACCATGGGTCTGGTCACCATCCTGCCTATCGTAGCTTTTCAGGACCTAGCAGGTCACTCCCAGCCATAGGCGCCCAGACACAAAGCTCGGCCCGTTTCCCTGGCAAACAAAAGTAAGCTGCCCCGCTTCTGGATGGCAGATTTCCGGAGCCACTTGTTACTATCAAACCAGCCCGACTTGGCACTGGTGCCACCTCTGGTCTGGGAACCATGCTGCGTATCGTGGATTCTAAGGAGCCATCCGTCCACTCCCAGCCACAGGCCCCCAAACACAAACAACGGCGCTTTTCCCTGGAAAACAAAACTCGCCTGCCAACATTTTGATGGCAGATTGCAGGAGCCACTTGCTACTATCAAATCAGCCCATCTTGGCACTGGTGCCACCATGGGTCTGGTCACCATCCTGCCTATCGTAGGTGTTCAGGCGCCAGCCGGTCACTCCCAGCCATAGGCCCCCAGAGAAAAACCTCGGCCCGTTTCCCTGGCAAACAAAAGTAAGCTGCCCCGCTTCTGGATGGCAGATTGCAGGAGCCACTTTGCACCATCAAACCAGCCCAACTTGGCACTGGTGCCACCTCTGGTCTGGGAACCATGCTGTGTATCGTGGATTCCAATTAGCAAGCCGGCCACTCCCAGCCACAGGCCTCCAAACACAAACAACGGCGCTTTTCCCTGGAAAACAAAACTCGCCTGCCAACTTTTTGATGGCAGATTGCAGGAGCCACTTGGTACTATCAAACCAGCCCAACTTGGCACTGGTGCCACCATGGGTCTGGTAACCATCCTGCCTATCGTAGCTTTTCAGGACCTAGACGGTCACTCCCAGCCATAGGCCCCGTGACACAAAGCTCGGCCCTTTTCCCTGGCAAACAAAAGTAAGTTGTCCCGCTTCTGGATGGCAGATTGCAGGATCCACTAGGTATTATCAAACCAGCCCGACTTGGCACTGGTGCCACCTCTGGTCTGGGAACCATCCTGCGTATCGTGGATTCTAAGCAGCCAGCCGGCCACTCCCAGCCACAGGCCCCCAAACACAAACAACGGCGCTTTTCCCTGGAAAACAAAACTCGCCTGCCAACATTTTGATGGCAGATTGCAGGAGCCACTTGGTACTATCAAACCAGCCCAACTTGGCACTGGTGCCACCATGGGTCTGGTCACCATCCTGCCTATCGTAGCTTTTCAGGAGCCAGCCGGTCACTCCAAGCCATAGGCCCCCAGACAAAAACCTCGGCCCGTTTCCCTGGCAAAGAAAAATAAGCTACCCCGCTTCTGGATGGCACATTGCAGGAGCCACTTTGCACCATCAAACCAGCCCGACTTGGCACTGGTGCCACCTCTGGTCTGGGAACCATCCTGCGTATCGTGGATTCTAAGCAGCCAGCCGGCCACTCCCAGCCACAGGCCCCCAAACAAAAACAACGGCGCTTTTCCCTGGAAAACAAAACTCGCCTGCCAAATTTTGATGGCAGATTGCCGGAGCCACTGGGTACTATCAAACCAGCCCAACTTGACACTGGTGCCACCATGGGTCTGGTCACCATCCTGCCTATCGTAGCTTTTCAGGAGCCAGCCGGTCACTCCCAGCCATAGGCCCCCAGAAAAAAAGCTCGGACCGTTTCCCTGGCAAACAAAAGTAAGTTATTCCGCTACTGGATGGCAGATTGCAGGAGCCACTTTTCACCATCAAACCAGCCCGACTTGGCACTGGTGCCACCTCTGGTCTGGGAACCATGCTGCGTATCGTGGATTCTAAGGAGACAGCCGGCCACTCCCAGCCACAGGCCCCCAAACACAAACAACGGCGCATTTCCCTGGATAACAAACTCGCCTGCCAACTTTTTTTATGGCAGATTGCAGGAGCCACTTGGTACTATCAAACCAGCCCAACTTGGCACTGGTGCCACCATGGGTCTGGTCACCATCCTGCCTATCGTAGCTTTTCAGGAGCCAGCCGGTCACTCCCAGCCATAGGCCCCGAGACACAAACCTCGGCCCGTTTCCCTGGCAAACAAAAGTAAGCTACCCCGCTTCTGGATGGCAGATTGCAGGACGCACTTGGTACTATCAAACCAGCCCAACTTGGCACTGGTGCCACCTCTGGTCTGGGAACCATGCTGCGTATCGTGGATTCTAAGGAGCCAGCCGGCCACTCCCAGCCACAGGCCCCCAAATACAAACAACGGCGCTTTTCCCTGGAAAACAAAACTCGCCTGCCAACATTTTGATGGCAGATTGCAGGAGCCACTTGGTACTATCAAACCAGCCCAACTTGGCACTGGTGCCACCATGGGTCTGGTCACCATCCTGCCTATCGTAGCTTTTCAGGAGCCAGCCGGTCACTCCCAGCCATAGGCCCCCAGACACAAACCTCGGCCCGTTTCCCTGGCAAACAAAAGTAAGCTGCCCCGCTTCTGGATGGCAGATTGCAGGAGCCACTTGGTACTATCAAACCAGCCCAACTTGGCACTGGTGCCACCTTGGGTCTGGGAACCATCCTGCGTATCGTGGATTCTAAGGAGCCAGCCGGTCACTCTCAGCCACAGGCCCCCAAACACAAACCACAGCGCTTTTCCCTGGAAAACAAAACCCGCCTGCCGACATTTTGATGGCAGATTGCAGGAGCCACTTGCTACTATCAAATCAGCCCAACTTGGCACTGGTGCCACCATGGGTCTGGTCACCATCCTGCCTATCGTAGCTTTTCAGGAGCCAGCCGGTCACTCCCAGCCATAGGCCCCCAGACACAAAGCTCGGCCCGTTTCCCTGGCAAACAAAAGTAAGCTGCCCCGCTTCTGGATGGCAGATTGCAGGACGCACTTGGTACTATCAAACCAGCCCGACTTGGCACTGGTGCCACCTCTGGTCTGGGAACCATGGTGCGTATCGTGAATTCTAAGGAGCCAGCCGGCCACTCCCAGCCATAGGCACCCAAACACAAACAACGGCGCTTTTCCCTGGAAAACAAAACTCGCCTGCCAACTTTTTGATGGCAGATTGCAGGAGCCACTTGGTACTATCAAACCAGCTCAACTTGGCACTGGTGCCACCATGGGTCTCCTCACCATCCTGCCTATCGTAGCTTTTCAGGAGCCAGCCGGTCACTCCCAGCCATAGGCCCCGTGACACAAAGCTCGGCCCGTTTCCCTGGCAAACAAAAGTAAGCTGCCCCGCTTCTGCATGGCAGATTGCAGGAGCTATTTAGTACTATCAAACCAGCCCGACTTGGCACTGGTGCCACCTCAGGTCTGGGAACCATCCTGCCTATCGTGGATTCTAAGGAGCCAGCCGGCCACTCCCAGCCACAGGCGCCCAAACACAAACAACGGCGCTTTTCCCTGGAAAACAAAACTCGCCCTCCAAATTTTGACGGCAGATTGCAGGAGCCACTTGGTACTATCAAATCAGCCCAACTTGGGACTGGTGCCACCATGGGTCTGGTCACCATCCTGCCTATCGTAGCTTTTCAGGAGCCAGCCGGTCACTCCCAGCCATAGGCCCCCAGACAAAAACCTCGGCCCGTTTCCCTGGCATACAAAAGTAAGCTGCCCTGCTTCTGGATGGCAGATTGCAGGAACCACTTGGTACTATCAAACCAGCAAAACTTGGCACTGGTGCCACCTTGGGTCTGGATACCATGCTGCGTATCGTGGATTCTAAGGAGCCAGCCGGCCACTCCCAGCCACAGGCCCCCAAACACAAACAACGGCGCTTTTCCCTGGAAAACAAAACTCTCCTGCCAACTTTTTGATGGGAGATTGCAGGAGCCACTTGTTTTTATCAAATCAGACCAACTTGGCACTGGTGCCACCATGGGTCTGGTCACCATCCTGCCTATCGTAGCTTTTCAGGAGCCAGCCGGTCACTCGCAGCCATAGGCCCCCGGACACAAACCTCGGCCCGTTTCCCTGACAAACAAAAGTAAGTTATCCCGCTTCTGGATGGCAGATTGCCGGAGCCACTTGGTACTATCAAACCAGCCCGACTTGGCACTGGTGCCACCATGGGTCTGGTCACCATCCTGCCTATCGTGGATTCTAATTAGCCCTCTGTCCACTCCCAGCCACAGGCCCCCAAACAAAAACAACGGCGCTTTTCCCTGGAAAACAAAACTCGTCTGCCAACTTTTTGATGGCAGATTGCCAGAGCCACTTGGTACTATCAAACCAGCCCAACTTGGCACTGGTGCCACCTTGGGTCTGGGAACCATGCTGCGTATCGTGGATTATAAGGAGCCATCCGGCCACTCCCAGCCACAGGCCCCCAAACAAATACAACGGCGCTTTTCCCTGGAAAACAAAACTCGCCTGCCAAATTTTTGATGGCAGATTGCAGGAGCCACTTGGTACTATCAAACCAGCCCAACTTGACACTGGTGCCACCATGGGTCTGGTCACCATCCTGCCTATCTTAGCTTTTCTGGAGCCAGCCGGTCACTCCCAGCCATAGGCCCCCAGACACAAACCTCGGCCCGTTTCCCTGGCAAACAAAAGTAAGCTGCCCCGCTTCTGGATGGCAGATTGCAGGAGCCACTTGGTACTATCAAACCAGCCCAACTTGGCACTGGTGCCACCTTGGGTCTGGGAACCATCCTGCGTATCGTGGATTCTAAGGAGCCAGCCCGTCACTCCCAGCCACAGGCCCCCAAACACAAACCACAGCGCTTTTCTCTGGAAAACAAACCCGCCTGCCGACATTTTGATTGCAGATTGCAGGAGCCACTTGCTGCTATCAAATCAGCCCAACTTGGCACTGGTGCCACCATGGGTCTGGTCACCATCCTGCCTATCGTAGCTTTTCAGGAGCCAGCCGGTCACTCCCAGTCATAGGCCCCCAGACACAAACCTCTGCCCGTTTCCCTGGCAAACAAAAGTAAGCTGCCCCGCTTCTGGATGGCAGATTGTAGGACGCACTTGGTACTATCAAACCAGCCCGACTTGGCACTGGTGCCACCTCTGGTCTGGGAACTATGGTGCGTATCGTGGATTCTAAGGAGCCAGCCGGCCACTCCCAGCCATAGGCACCCAAACACAAACAACGGCGCTTTTCCCTGGAAAACAAAACTCGCCTGCCAACTTTTTGATGGCAGATTGCAGGAGCCACTTGGTACTATCAAACCAGCTCAACTTGGCACTGGTGCCACCATGGGTCTGCTCACCATCCTGCCTATCGTAGCTTTTCAGGAGCCAGACGGTCACTCGCAGCCATAGGCCCCCAGACAAAAACCTCGGCCCGTTTCCCTGGCAAACAAAAGTAAGCTGCCCCGCTTCTGCATGGCAGATTGCAGGAGCTATTTAGTACTATCAAACCAGCCCGACTTGGCACTGGTGCCACCATGGGTCTGGTCACCATCCTGCCTATCGTAGCTTTTCAGGAGCCAGCCGGTCACTCCCAGCCATAGGCCCCCAGACAAAAACCTCGGCCCGTTCCCCTGGCAAACAAAAGTAAGTTATCCCACTTCTGGATGGCAGATTGCAGGAGCCACTTTTCACCATCAAACCAGCCCAACTTGGCACTGGTGCCACCTCTGGTCTGGGAACCATCCTGCGTATCGTGGATTCTAAGGAGCCAGCCGGCCACTCCTGCCACAGGCCCCCAAACACAAACAACGGCGCTTTTCCCTGGATAACAAACTCGCCTGCCAACTTTTTGATGGCAGATTGCAGGAGCCACTTGGTACTATCAAACCAGCCCAACTTGGCACTGGTGCCACCATGGGTCTGGTCACCATCCTGCCTATCGTAGCTTTTCAGGAGCCAGGCGGTCACTCCCAGCCATAGGCCCTGAGACACAAACCTCGGCCCGTATCCCTGGCAAACAAAAGTAAGCTGCCCCGCTTCTGGATGGCAGATTGCAGGACGCACTTGGTACTATCAAACCAGCCCAACTTGGCACTGGTGCCACCTCTGGTCTGGGAACCATGCCGCGTATCGTGGATTCTAAGGAGCCAGCCGGCCACTCCCAGCCACAGGCCCCCAAACAGAAACAACGGCGCTTTTCCCTGGAAAACAAAACTCGCCTGCCAACTTTTTCATGGCTGATTGCAGGAGCCACTTGGTACTATCAAATCAGCCCAGCTTGGCACTGGTGCCACCATGGGTCTGGTCACCATCCTGCCTATCTTAGCTTTTCAGGAGCCAGCCGGTCACTCCCAGCCATAGGCCCCCAGACACAAACCTCGGCCCGTTTCCCTGGCAAACAAAAGTAAGCTACCCCGCTTCTGGATGGCAGATTGCAGGAACCACTTTGCACCATCAAACTAGCCCGACTTGGCACTGGTGCCACCTCTGGTCTGGGAACCATGCTGCGTATCGTGGATTCTAAGGAGCCATCCGTCCACTCCCAGACACAGGCCCCCAAACACAAACAACGGCGCTTTTCCCTGGAAAACAAAACTCGCCTGCCAACTTTTTGATGGCAGATTGCAGGAGCCACTTGGTACTATCAAACCAGCCCAACTTGGCACTGGTGCCACCATGGGTCTGGTCACCATCCTGCCTATCGTAGCTTTTCAGGAGCAAGCCGGTCACTCCCAGCCATAGGCCCCCAGACACAAACCTCGGCCCGTTTCCCTGGCAAACAAAAGTAAGCTGCCCCGCTTCTGGATGGCAGATTGCAGGACGCACTTGGTAGTATCAAACCAGCCCGACTTGGCACTGGTGCCACCTCTGGTCTGGGAACCATCCTGCGTATCGTGGATTCTAAGCAGCCAGCCGGCCACTCCCAGCCACAGGCCCCCAAACACAAACAACGGCGCTTTTCCCTGGAAAACAAAACTCGCCTGCCAACATTTTGATGGCAGATTGCAGGAGCCACTTGGTACTATCAAATCAGCCCAACTTGGCACTAGTGCCACCATGCGTTTGGTCACCATCCTGCCTATCGTAGCTTTTCAGGAGCCAGACGGTCACTCCCAGCTATAGGCCCCCAGACAAAAACCTCGGCCCGTTTCCCTGGCATACAAAAGTAAGCTGCCCCGCTTCTGGATGGCAGATTGCAGGAACAACTTGGTACTATCAAACCAGCCCGACTTGGCACTGGTGCCACCTCTGGTCTGGGAACCATCCTGCGTATCGTGGATTCTAAGCAGCCAGCCGGCCACTCCCAGCCACAGGCCCCCAAACACAAACAACGGCGCTTTTCCCTGGAAAACAAAACTCGCCTGCCAACATTTTGATGGCAGATTGCAGGAGCCACTTGGTACTATCAAACCAGCCCAACTTGGCACTGGTGCCACCATGGATCTGGTCACCATCCTGCCTATCGTAGCTTTTCAGGACCTAGCCGGTCACTCCAAGCCATAGGCGCCCAGACAAAAAGCTCGGCCCGTTTCCCTGGCAAACAAAGTAAGCTGCCCCGCTTCTGGATGGCAGATTGCAGGAACCACTTGGTACTATCAAACCAGCCCGACTTGGCACTGGTGCCACCTTGGGTCTGGGAACCATCCTGCGTATCGTGGATTCTAAGGAGCCAGCCGGTCACTCCCAGCCACAGGCCCCCAAACACAAACAACGGCGCTTTTCCCTGGAAAACAAAACTCGCCTGCCAATATTTTGATGGCAGATTGCAGGAGCCACTTGCTACTATCAAATCAGCCCAACTTGGCACTGGTGCCACCATGGGTCTGGTCACCATCCTGCCTATCGTAGCTTTTCAGGAGCCAGCCGGTCCCTCCCTGCCATAGGCCACCAGAGAAAAACCTCGGCCCGTTTCCCTGGCAAACAAAAGTAAGCTGCCCCGCTTCTGGATGGCAGATTGCAGGAGCCACTTTGCACCATCAAACTAGCCCGACTTGGCACTGGTGCCACCTCAGGTCTGGGAACCATCCTGCGTATCGTGGATTCTAAGGAGCCAGCCGGCCACTCCAGCCACAGGCCCCCAGACACAAACAACGGCGCTTTTCCCTGGAAAACAAAACTCGCCTGCCAACTTTTAGATGGCAGATTGCAGGAGCCACTTGGTACTGTCAAATCAGCCCAACTTGGCACTGGTGCCACCATGGGTCTGGTCACCATCCTGCCTATCGTAGCTTTTCAGGACCTAGCAGGTCACTCCCAGCCATAGGCGCCCAGACACAAAGCTCGGCCCGTTTCCCTGGCAAACAAAAGTAAGCTGCCCCGCTTCTGGATGGCAGATTTCCGGAGCCACTTGGTACTATCAAACCAGCCCGACTTGGCACTGGTGCCACCTCTGGTCTGGGAACCATGCTGCGTATCGTGGATTCTAAGGAGCCATCCGTCCACTCCCAGCCACAGGCCCCCAAACACAAACAACGGCGCTTTTCCCTGGAAAACAAAACTCGCCTGCCAACATTTTGATGGCAGATTGCAGGAGCCACTTGCTACTATCAAATCAGCCCATCTTGGCACTGGTGCCACCATGGGTCTGGTCACCATCCTGCCTATCGTAGGTGTTCAGGCGCCAGCCGGTCACTCCCAGCCATAGGCCCCCAGAGAAAAACCTCGGCCCGTTTCCCTGGCAAACAAAAGTAAGCTGCCCCGCTTCTGGATGGCAGATTGCAGGAGCCACTTTGCACCATCAAACCAGCCCAACTTGGCACTGGTGCCACCTCTGGTCTGGGAACCATGCTGTGTATCGTGGATTCCAATTAGCAAGCCGGCCACTCCCAGCCACAGGCCTCCAAACACAAACAACGGCGCTTTTCCCTGGAAAACAAAACTCGCCTGCCAACTTTTTGATGGCAGATTGCAGGAGCCACTTGGTACTATCAAACCAGCCCAACTTGGCACTGGTGCCACCATGGGTCTGGTAACCATCCTGCCTATCGTAGCTTTTCAGGACCTAGACGGTCACTCCCAGCCATAGGCCCCGTGACACAAAGCTCGGCCCTTTTCCCTGGCAAACAAAAGTAAGCTGTCCCGCTTCTGGATGGCAGATTGCAGGATCCACTAGGTATTATCAAACCAGCCCGACTTGGCACTGGTGCCACCTCTGGTCTGGGAACCATCCTGCGTATCGTGGATTCTAAGCAGCCAGCCGGCCACTCCCAGCCACAGGCCCCCAAACACAAACAACGGCGCTTTTCCCTGGAAAACAAAACTCGCCTGCCAACATTTTGATGGCAGATTGCAGGAGCCACTTGGTACTATCAAACCAGCCCAACTTGGCACTGGTGCCACCATGGGTCTGGTCACCATCCTGCCTATCGTAGCTTTTCAGGAGCCAGCCGGTCACTCCAAGCCATAGGCCCCCAGACAAAAACCTCGGCCCGTTTCCCTGGCAAAGAAAAATAAGCTACCCCGCTTCTGGATGGCACACTGCAGGAGCCACTTTGCACCATCAAACCAGCCCGACTTGGCACTGGTGCCACCTCTGGTCTGGGAACCATCCTGCGTATCGTGGATTCTAATTAGCCATCCGTCCACTCCCAGCCACAGGCCCCCAAACAAAAACAACGGCGCTTTTCCCTGGAAAACAAAACTCGCCTGCCAAATTTTGATGGCAGATTGCCGGAGCCACTGGGTACTATCAAACCAGCCCAACTTGACACTGGTGCCACCATGGGTCTGGTCACCATCCTGCCTATCGTAGCTTTTCAGGAGCCAGCCGGTCACTCCCAGCCATAGGCCCCCAGAAAAAAAGCTCGGACCGTTTCCCTGGCAAACAAAAGTAAGTTATTCCGCTACTGGATGGCAGATTGCAGGAGCCACTTTTCACCATCAAACCAGCCCGACTTGGCACTGGTGCCACCTCTGGTCTGGGAACCATGCTGCGTATCGTGGATTCTAAGGAGCCAGCCGGCCACTCCCAGCCACAGGCCCCCAAACACAAACAACGGCGCATTTCCCTGGATAACAAACTCGCCTGCCAACTTTTTTTATGGCAGATTGCAGGAGCCACTTGGTACTATCAAACCAGCCCAACTTGGCACTGGTGCCACCATGGGTCTGGTCACCATCCTGCCTATCGTAGCTTTTCAGGAGCCAGCCGGTCACTCCCAGCCATAGGCCCCGAGACACAAACCTCGGCCCGTTTCCCTGGCAAACAAAAGTAAGCTACCCCGCTTCTGGATGGCAGATTGCAGGACGCACTTGGTACTATCAAACCAGCCCAACTTGGCACTGGTGCCACCTCTGGTCTGGGAACCATGCTGCGTATCGTGGATTCTAAGGAGCCAGCCGGCCACTCCCAGCCACAGGCCCCCAAATACAAACAACGGCGCTTTTCCCTGGAAAACAAAACTCGCCTGCCAACATTTTGATGGCAGATTGCAGGAGCCACTTGGTACTATCAAACCAGCCCAACTTGGCACTGGTGCCACCATGGGTCTGGTCACCATCCTGCCTATCTTAGCTTTTCAGGAGCCAGCCGGTCACTCCCAGCCATAGGCCCCCAGACACAAACCTCGGCCCGTTTCCCTGGCAAACAAAAGTAAGCTGCCCCGCTTCTGGATGGCAGATTGCAGGAGCCACTTGGTACTATCAAACCAGCCCAACTTGGCACTGGTGCCACCTTGGGTCTGGGAACCATCCTGCGTATCGTGGATTCTAAGGAGCCAGCCGGTCACTTTCAGCCACAGGCCCCCAAACACAAACCACAGCGCTTTTCCCTGGAAAACAAAACCCGCCTGCCGACATTTTGATGGCAGATTGCAGGAGCCACTTGCTACTATCAAATCAGCCCAACTTGGCACTGGTGCCACCATGGGTCTGGTCACCATCCTGCCTATCGTAGCTTTTCAGGAGCCAGCCGGTCACTCCCAGCCATAGGCCCCCAGACACAAAGCTCGGCCCGTTTCCCTGGCAAACAAAAGTAAGCTGCCCCGCTTCTGGATGGCAGATTGCAGGACGCACTTGGTACTATCAAACCAGCCCGACTTGGCACTGGTGCCACCTCTGGTCTGGGAACCATGGTGCGTATCGTGAATTCTAAGGAGCCAGCCGGCCACTCCCAGCCATAGGCACCCAAACACAAACAACGGCGCTTTTCCCTGGAAAACAAAACTCGCCTGCCAACTTTTTGATGGCAGATTGCAGGAGCCACTTGGTACTATCAAACCAGCTCAACTTGGCACTGGTGCCACCATGGGTCTGCTCACCATCCTGCCTATCGTAGCTTTTCAGGAGCCAGCCGGTCACTCCCAGCCATAGGCCCCCAGACACAAACCTCGGCCCGTTTCCCTGGCAAACAAAAGTAAGCTGCCCCGCTTCTGCATGGCAGATTGCAGGAGCTATTTAGTACTATCAAACCAGCCCGACTTGGCACTGGTGCCACCTCAGGTCTGGGAACCATCCTGCCTATCGTGGATTCTAAGGAGCCAGCCGGCCACTCCCAGCCACAGGCGCCCAAACACAAACAACGGCGCTTTTCCCTGGAAAACAAAACTCGCCCTCCAAATTTTGACGGCAGATTGCAGGAGCCACTTGGTACTATCAAATCAGCCCAACTTGGGTCTGGTGCCACCATGGGTCTGGTCACCATCCTGCCTATCGTAGCTTTTCAGGAGCCAGCCGGTCACTCCCAGCCATAGGCCCCCAGACAAAAACCTCGGCCCGTTTCCCTGGCATACAAAAGTAAGCTGCCCTGCTTCTGGATGGCAGATTGCAGGAACCACTTGGTACTATCAAACCAGCAAAACTTGGCACTGGTGCCACATTGGGTCTGGATACCATGCTGCGTATCGTGGATTCTAAGGAGCCAGCCGGCCACTCCCAGCCACAGGCCCCCAAACACAAACAACGGCGCTTTTCCCTGGAAAACAAAACTCTCCTGCCAACTTTTTGATGGGAGATTGCAGGAGCCACTTGGTTTTATCAAATCAGACCAACTTGGCACTGGTGCCACCATGGGTCTGGTCACCATCCTGCCTATCGTAGCTTTTCAGGAGCCAGCCGGTCACTCGCAGCCATAGGCCCCCGGACACAAACCTCGGCCCGTTTCCCTGACAAACAAAAGTAAGTTATCCCGCTTCTGGATGGCAGATTGCCGGAGCCACTTGGTACTATCAAACCAGCCCGACTTGGCACTGGTGCCACCATGGGTCTGGTCACCATCCTGCCTATCGTGGATTCTAATTAGCCCTCTGTCCACTCCCAGCCACAGGCCCCCAAACAAAAACAACGGCGCTTTTCCCTGGAAAACAAAACTCGTCTGCCAACTTTTTGATGGCAGATTGCCAGAGCCACTTGGTACTATCAAACCAGCCCAACTTGGCACTGGTGCCACCTTGGGTCTGGGAACCATGCTGCGTATCGTGGATTATAAGGAGCCATCCGGCCACTCCCAGCCACAGGCCCCCAAACAAAAACAACGGCGCTTTTCCCTGGAAAACAAAACTCGCCTGCCAAATTTTTGATGGCAGATTGCAGGAGCCACTTGGTACTATCAAACCAGCCCAACTTGACACTGGTGCCACCATGGGTCTGGTCACCATCCTGCCTATCTTAGCTTTTCTGGAGCCAGCCGGTCACTCCCAGCCATAGGCCCCCAGACACAAACCTCGGCCCGTTTCCCTGGCAAACAAAAGTAAGCTGCCCCGCTTCTGGATGGCAGATTGCAGGAGCCACTTGGTACTATCAAACCAGCCCAACTTGGCACTGGTGCCACCTTGGGTCTGGGAACCATCCTGCGTATCGTGGATTCTAAGGAGCCAGCCCGTCACTCCCAGCCACAGGCCCCCAAACACAAACCACAGCGCTTTTCTCTGGAAAACAAACCCGCCTGCCGACATTTTGATGGCAGATTGCAGGAGCCACTTGCTGCTATCAAATCAGCCCAACTTGGCACTGGTGCCACCATGGGTCTGGTCACCATCCTGCCTATCGTAGCTTTTCAGGAGCCAGCCGGTCACTCCCAGTCATAGGCACCCAGACACAAACCTCTGCCCGTTTCCCTGGCAAACAAAAGTAAGCTGCCCCGCTTCTGGATGGCAGATTGTAGGACGCACTTGGTACTATCAAACCAGCCCGACTTGGCACTGGTGCCACCTCTGGTCTGGGAACTATGGTGCGTATCGTGGATTCTAAGGAGCCAGCCGGCCACTCCCAGCCATAGGCACCCAAACACAAACAACGGCGCTTTCCCCTGGAAAACAAAACTCGCCTGCCAACTTTTTGATGGCAGATTGCAGGAGCCACTTGGTACTATCAAACCAGCTCAACTTGGCACTGGTGCCACCATGGGTCTGCTCACCATCCTGCCTATCGTAGCTTTTCAGGAGCCAGACGGTCACTCGCAGCCATAGGCCCCCAGACAAAAACCTCGGCCCGTTTCCCTGGCAAACAAAAGTAAGCTGCCCCGCTTCTGCATGGCAGATTGCAGGAGCTATTTAGTACTATCAAACCAGCCCGACTTGGCACTGGTGCCACCATGGGTCTGGTCACCATCCTGCCTATCGTAGCTTTTCAGGAGCCAGCCGGTCACTCCCAGCCATAGGCCCCCAGACAAAAACCTCGGCCCGTTCCCCTGGCAAACAAAAGTAAGTTATCCCACTTCTGGATGGCAGATTGCAGGAGCCACTTTTCACCATCAAACCAGCCCAACTTGGCACTGGTGCCACCTCTGGTCTGGGAACCATCCTGCGTATCGTGGATTCTAAGGAGCCAGCCGGCCACTCCTGCCACAGGCCCCCAAACACACACAACGGCGCTTTTCCCTGGATAACAAACTCGCCTGCCAACTTTTTGATGGCAGATTGCAGGAGCCACTTGGTACTATCAAACCAGCCCAACTTGGCACTGGTGCCACCATGGGTCTGGTCACCATCCTGCCTATCGTAGCTTTTCAGGAGCCAGGCGGTCACTCCCAGCCATAGGCCCTGAGACACAAACCTCGGCCCGTATCGCTGGCAAACAAAAGTAAGCTGCCCCGCTTCTGGATGGCAGATTGCAGGAGCCACTTGGTACTATCAAACCAGCCCAACTTGGCACTGGTGCCACCTCTGGTCTGGGAACCATGCCGCGTATCGTGGATTCTAAGGAGCCAGCCGGCCACTCCCAGCCACAGGCCCCCAAACAGAAACAACGGCGCTTTTCCCTGGAAAACAAAACTCGCCTGCCAACTTTTTGATGGCAGATTGCAGGAGCCACTTGGTACTATCAAACCAGCCCGACTTGGCACTGGTGCCACCATGGGTCTGGTCACCATCCTGCCTATCGTGGATTCTAATTAGCCATCTGTCCACTCCCAGCCACAGGCCCCCAAACAAAAACAACGGCGCTTTTCCCTGGAAAACAAAACTCGTCTGCCAACTTTTTGATGGCAGATTGCAGGAGCCACTTGGTACTATCAAACCAGCGCAACTTGGCACTGGTGCCACCTTGGGTCTGGGAACCATGCCGCGTATCGTGGATTATAAGGAGCCAGCCGGCCACTCCCAGCCACAGGCCCCCAAACACAAACCACAGCGCTTTTGCCTGGAAAACAAAATTCGCCGGCCAACTTTTTGATGGCAGATTGCAGGAGCCACTTGGTACTATCAAATCAGCCCAACTTGGCACTGGTGCCACCATGGGTCTGGTCACCATCCTGCTTATCGTAGCTTTTCAGGAGCCAGCCGGTCACTCCCAGCCATAGGCGCCCAGACACAATGCTCTGCCCTTTTCCCTGGCAAACCAAAGTAAGCTGCCCCGCTTCTGGATGGCAGATTGCAGGAACCACTTGGTACTATAAAACCAGCCCGACTTGGCACTGGTGCCACCTCTGGTCTGGGAACCATGCTGCGTATCGTGGATTCTAAGGAGCCAGCCGGCCACTCCCAGCCACAGGCCCCCAAACAAAATCAACGGCGCTTTTCCCTGGAAAACAAAACTCGCCTGCCAACATTTTGATGGCAGATTGCAGGAGACACTTGGTACTATCAAACCAGCCCAACTTGACACTGGTGCCACCATGGGTCTGGTCACCATCCTGCCTATCTTAGCTTTTCAGGAGCCAGCCGGTCACTCCCAGCCATAGGCCCCCAGACACAAAGCTCGGCCCGTTTCCCTGGCAAACAAAAGTAAGCTGCCCCGCTTCTGGATGGCAGATTGCAGGAGCCACTTGGTACTATCAAACCAGCCCAACTTGGCACTGGTGCCACCTTGGGTCTGGGAACCATCCTGCGTATCGTGGATTCTAAGGAGCCAGCCGGTCACTCCCAGCCACAGGCCCCCAAACACAAACCACAGCGCTTTTCCCTGGAAAACAAACCCGCCTGCCGACATTTTGATGGCAGATTGCAGGAGCCACTTGCTGCTATCAAATCAGCCCAACTTGGCACTGGTGCCACCATGGGTCTGGTCACCATCCTGCCTATCGTAGCTCTTCAGGAGCCAGCCGGTCACTCCCAGTCATAGGCCCCCAGACACAAAGCTCGGCCCGTTTCCCTGGCAAACAAAAGTAAGCTGCCCCGCTTCTGGATGGCAGATTTTAGGACGCACTTGGTACTATCAAACCAGCCCGACTTGGCACTGGTGCCACCTCTGGTCTGGGAACTATGGTGCGTATCGTGGATTCTAAGGAGCCAGCCGGCCACTCCCAGCCATAGGCACCCAAACACAAACAACGGCGCTTTTCCCTGGAAAACAAAACTCGCCTGCCAACTTTTTGAAGGCAAATTGCAGGAGCCACTTGGTACTATCAAACCAGCTCAATTTGGCACTGGTGCCACCATGGGTCTGCTCACCATCCTGCCTATCGTAGCTTTTCAGGAGCCAGCCGGTCACTCCAAGCCATAGGCCCCCAGACAAAAACCTCGGCCCGTTTCCCTGGCAAACAAAAGTAAGCTGCCCCGCTTCTGCATGGCAGATTGCAGGAGCTATTTAGTACTATCAAACCAGCCCGACTTGGCACTGGTGCCACCATGGGTCTGGTCACCATCCTGCCTATCGTAGCTTTTCAGGAGCCAGCCGGTCACTCCCAGCCATAGGCCCCCAGACAAAAACCTCGGCCCGTTTCCCTGGCAAACAAAAGTAAGTTATCCCGCTTCTGGATGGCAGATTGCCGGAGCCACTTTTCACCATCAAACCAGCCCAACTTGGCACTGGTGCCACCTCTGGTCTGGGAACCATCCTGCGTATCGTGGATTCTAAGGAGCCAGCCGGCCACTCCCAGCCACAGGCCCCCAAACACAAACAACGGCGCTTTTCCCTGGATAACAAACTCGCCTGCCAACTTTTTGATGGCAGATTGCAGGAGCCACTTGGTACTATCAAACCAGCCCAACTTGGCACTGGTGCCACCATGGGTCTGGTCACCATCCTGCCTATCGTAGCTTTTCAGGAGCCAGGTGGTCACTCCCAGCCATAGGCCCTGAGACACAAACCTCGGCCCGTATCCCTGGCAAACAAAAGTAAGCTGCCCCGCTTCTGGATGGCAGATTGCAGGAGCCACTTGGTACTATCAAACCAGCCCAACTTGGCACTGGTGCCACCTCTGGTCTGGGAACCATGCTGCGTATCGTGGATTCTAAGGAGCCATCCGTCCACTCTCAGACACAGGCCACCAAACACAAACAACGGCGCTTTTCCCTGGAAAACAAAACTCGCCTGACAACTTTTTGATGGCAGATTGCAGGAGCCACTTGGTACTATCAAACCAGCCCAACTTGGCACTGGTGCCACCATGGGTCTGGTCACCATCCTGCCTATCGTAGCTTTTCAGGAGCCAGCCGGTCACTCGCAGCCATAGGCCCCCAGACACAAACCTCGGCCCGTTTCCCTGGCAAACAAAAGTAAGCTGCCCCGCTTCTGGATGGCAGATTGCAGGACGCACTTGGTAGTATCAAACCAGCCCGACTTGGCACTGGTGCCACCTCTGGTCTGGGAACCATCCTGCGTATCGTGGATTCCTAGCAGCCAGCCGGCCACTCCCAGCCACAGGCCCCCAAACACAAACAACGGCGCTTTTCCCTGGAAAACAAAACTCGCCTGCCAACATTTTGATGGCAGATTGCAGGAGCCACTTGGTACTATCAAATCAGCCCAACTTGGCACTGGTGCCACCATGCGTTTGGTCACCATCCTGCCTATCGTAGCTTTTCAGGAGCCAGACGGTCACTCCCAGCTATAGGCCCCCAGAGAAAAACCTCGGCCCGTTTCCCTGGCATACAAAAGTAAGCTGCCCCGCTTCTGGATGGCAGATTGCAGGAACAACTTGGTACTATCAAACCAGCCCGACTTGGCACTGGTGCCACCTCTGGTCTGGGAACCATCCTGCGTATCGTGGTTCTAAGGAGCCATCCGTCCACTCCCAGCCACAGGCCCCCAAACACAAACAACGGCGCTTTTCCCTGGAAAACCAAACTCGCCTGCCAACATTTTGATGGCAGATTGCAGGAGCCACTTGGTACTATCAAACCAGCCCAACTTGGCACTGGTGCCACCATGGATCTGGTCACCATCCTGCCTATCGTAGCTTTTCAGGAGCCAGACGGTCACTCCAAGCCATAGGCGCCCAGACAAAAAGCTCGGCCCGTTTCCCTGGCAAACAAAGTAATCTGCCCCGCTTCTGGATGGCAGATTGCAGGACGCACTTGGTACTATCAAACCAGCCCGACTTGGCACTGGTGCCACCTTGGGTCTGGGAACCATCCTGCGTATCGTGGATTCTAAGGAGCCAGCCGGTCACTCCCAGCCACAGGCCCCCAAACACAAACCACAGCGCTTTTCCCTGGAAAACAAAACTCGCCTGCCAATATTTTGATGGCAGATTGCAGGAGCCACTTGGTACAATCAAATCAGCCCAACTTGGCACTGGTGCCACCATGGGTCTGGTCACCATCCTGCCTATCGTAGCTTTTCAGGAGCCAGCCGGTCCCTCCCTGCCATAGGCCCCCAGAGAAAAACTTTGGCCCGTTTCCCTGGCAAACAAAAGTAAGCTACCCCGCTTCTGGATGGCAGATTGCAGGAGCCACTTTGCACCATCAAACTAGCCCGACTTGGCACTGGTGCCACCTCAGGTCTGGGAACCATCCTGCGTATCGTTCATTCTAAGGAGCCAGCCGGCCACTCCAGCCACAGGCCCCCAGACACAAACAACGGCGCTTTTCCCTGGAAAACAAAACTCGCCTGCCAACTTTTAGATGGCAGATTGCAGGAGCCACTTGGTACTGTCAAATCAGCCCAACTTGGCACTGGTGCCACCATGGGTCTGGTCACCATCCTGCCTATCGTAGCTTTTCAGGACCTAGCAGGTCACTCCCAGCCATAGGCGCCCAGACACAAAGCTCGGCCCGTTTCCCTGGCAAACAAAAGTAAGCTGCCCCGCTTCTGGATGGCAGATTTCCGGAGCCACTTGGTACTATCAAACCATCCCGACTTGGCACTGGTGCCACCTCTGGTCTGGGAACCATGCTGCGTATCGTGGATTCTAAGGAGCCATCCGTCCACTCCCAGCCACAGGCCCCCAAACACAAACAACGGCGCTTTTCCCTGGAAAACAAAACTCGCCTGCCAACATTTTGATGGCAGATTGCACGAGCCACTTGCTACTATCAAATCAGCCCATCTTGGCACTGGTGCCACCATGGGTCTGGTCACCATCCTGCCTATCGTAGGTGTTCAGGCGCCAGCCGGTCACTCCCAGCCATAGGCCCCCAGAGAAAAACCTCGGCCCGTTTCCCTGGCAAACAAAAGTAAGCTGCCCCGCTTCTGGATGGCAGATTGCAGGAGCCACTTTGCACCATCAAACCAGCCCAACTTGGCACTGGTGCCACCTCTGGTCTGGGAACCATGCTGTGTATCGTGGATTCCAATTAGCAAGCCGGCCACTCCCAGCCACAGGCCTCCAAACACAAACAACGGCGCTTTTCCCTGGAAAACAAAACTCGCCTGCCAACTTTTTGATGGCAGATTGCAGGAGCCACTTGGTACTATCAAACCAGCCCAACTTGGCACTGGTGCCACCATGGGTCTGGTCACCATCCTGCCTATCGTAGCTTTTCAGGACCTAGACGGTCACTCCCAGCCATAGGCCCCGTGACACAAAGCTCGGCCCGTTTCCCTGGCAAACAAAAGTAAGCTGTCCCGCTTCTGGATGGCAGATTGCAGGATCCACTAGGTATTATCAAACCAGCCCGACTTGGCACTGGTGCCACCTCTGGTCTGGGAACCATCCTGCGTATCGTGGATTCTAAGCAGCCAGCCGGCCACTCCCAGCCACAGGCCCCCAAACACAAACAACGGCGCTTTTCCCTGGAAAACAAAACTCGCCTGCCAACATTTTGATGGCAGATTGCAGGAGCCACTTGGTACTATCAAACCAGCCCAACTTGGCACTGGTGCCACCATGGGTCTGGTCACCATCCTGCCTATCGTAGCTTTTCAGGAGCCAGCCGGTCACTCCAAGCCATAGGCCCCCAGACAAAAACCTCGGCCCGTTTCCCTGGCAAAGAAAAATAAGCTACCCCGCATCTGGATGGCACATTGCAGGAGCCACTTTGCACCATCAAACTAGCCCGACTTGGCACTGGTGCCACCTCTGGTCTGGGAACCATCCTGCGTATCGTGGATTCTAATTAGCCATCCGTCCACTCCCAGCCACAGGCCCCCAAACAAAAACAACGGCGCTTTTCCCTGGAAAACAAAACTCGCCTGCCAAATTTTGATGGCAGATTGCCGGAGCCACTGGGTGCTATCAAACCAGCCCAACTTGGCACTGGTGCCACCATGGGTCTGGTCACCATCCTGCCTATCGTAGCTTTTCAGGAGCCAGCCGGTCACTCCCAGCCATAGGCCCCCAGACAAAAAGCTCGGACCGTTTCCCTGGCAAACAAAAGTAAGTTATTCCGCTACTGGATGGCAGATTGCAGGAGCCACTTTTCACCATCAAACCAGCCCGACTTGGCACTGGTGCCACCTCTGGTCTGGGAACCATGCTGCGTATCGTGGATTCTAAGGAGCCTGCCGGCCACTCCCAGCCACAGGCCCCCAAACACAAACAACGGCGCATTTCCCTGGATAACAAACTCGCCTGCCAACTTTTTGATGGCAGATTGCAGGAGCCACTTGGTACTATCAAACCAGCCCAACTTGGCACTGGTGCCACCATGGGTCTGGTCACCATCCTGCCTATCGTAGCTTTTCAGGAGCCAGCCGGTCACTCCCAGCCATAGGCCCCGGGACACAAACCTCGGCCCGTTTCCCTGGCAAACAAAAGTAAGCTACCCCGCTTCTGGATGGCAGATTGCAGGACGCACTTGGTACTATCAAACCAGCCCAACTTGGCACTGGTGCCACCTTGGGTCTGGGAACCATCCTGCGTATCGTGGATTCTAAGGAGCCAGCCGGTCACTCCCAGCCACAGGCCCCCAAACACAAACCACAGCGCTTTTCCCTGGAAAACAAAACCCGCCTGCCGACATTTTGATGGCAGATTGCAGGAGCCACTTGCTACTATCAAATCAGCCCAACTTGGCACTGGTGCCACCATGGGTCTGGTCACCATCCTGCCTATCGTAGCTTTTCAGGAGCCAGCCGGTCACTCCCAGCCATAGGCCCCCAGACACAAAGCTCGGCCCGTTTCCCTGGCAAACAAAAGTAAGCTGCCCCGCTTCTGGATGGCAGATTGTAGGACGCACTTGGTACTATCAAACCAGCCCGACTTGGCACTGGTGCCACCTCTGGTCTGGGAACCATGGTGCGTATCGTGAATTCTAAGGAGCCAGCCGGCCACTCCCAGCCATAGGCACCCAAACACAAACAACGGCGCTTTTCCCTGGAAAACAAAACTCGCCTGCCAACTTTTTGATGGCAGATTGCAGGAGCCACTTGGTACTATCAAACCAGCCCAACTTGGCACTGGTGCCACCATGGGTCTGGTCACCATCCTGCCTATCGTAGCTTTTCAGGACCTAGACGGTCACTCCCAGCCATAGGCCCCGTGACACAAAGCTCGGCCCGTTTCCCTGGCAAACAAAAGTAAGCTGTCCCGCTTCTGGATGGCAGATTGCAGGATCCACTAGGTATTATCAAACCAGCCCGACTTGGCACTGGTGCCACCTTGGGTCTGGGAACCATCCTGCGTATCGTGGATTCTAAGGAGCCAGCCGGCCACTCCCAGCCACAGGCCCCCAAACACAAACAACGGCGCTTTTCCCTGGAAAACAAAACTCTCCTGCCAACATTTTGATGGCAGATTGCAGGAGCCACTTGGTACTATCAAACCAGCCCAACTTGGCACTGGTGCCACCATGGGTCTGGTCACCATCCTGCCTATCGTAGCTTTTCAGGAGCCAGCCGGTCACTCCAAGCCATAGGCCCCCAGACAAAAACCTCGGCCCGTTTCCCTGGCAAAGAAAAATAAGCTACCCCGCTTCTGGATGGCACATTGCAGGAGCCACTTTGCACCATCAAACTAGCCCCACTTGGCACTGGTGCCACCTCTGGTCTGGGAACCATCCTGCGTATCGTGGATTCTAAGCAGCCAGCCGGCCACTCCCAGCCACAGGCCCCCAAACACAAACAACGGCGCTTTTCCCTGGAAAACAAAACTCGCCTGCCAACATTTTGATGGCAGATTGCAGGAGCCACTTGGTACTATCAAACCAGCCCAACTTGGCACTGGTGCCACCATGGGTCTGGTCACCATCCTGCCTATCGTAGCTTTTCAGGAGCCAGCCGGTCACTCCCAGCCATAGGCCCCGGGACACAAACCTCGGCCCGTTTCCCTGGCAAACAAAAGTAAGCTACCCCGCTTCTGGATGGCAGATTGCAGGACGCACTTGGTACTATCAAACCAGCCCAACTTGGCACTGGTGCCACCTTGGGTCTGGGAACCATCCTGCGTATCGTGGATTCTAAGGAGCCAGCCGGTCACTCCCAGCCACAGGCCCCCAAACACAAACAACGGCGCTTTTCCCTGGAAAACAAAACCCGCCTGCCGACATTTTGATGGCAGATTGCAGGAGCCACTTGCTACTATCAAATCAGCCCAACTTGGCACTGGTGCCACCATGGGTCTGGTCACCATCCTGCCTATCGTAGCTTTTCAGGAGCCAGCCGGTCACTCCCAGCCATAGGCCCCCAGACACAAAGCTCGGCCCGTTTCCCTGGCAAACAAAAGTAAGCTGCCCCGCTTCTGGATGGCAGATTGTAGGACGCACTTGGTACTATCAAACCAGCCCGACTTGGCACTGGTGCCACCTCTGGTCTGGGAACCATGGTGCGTATCGTGAATTCTAAGGAGCCAGCCGGCCACTCCCAGCCATAGGCACCCAAACACAAACAACGGCGCTTTTCCCTGGAAAACAAAACTCGCCTGCCAACTTTTTGATGGCAGATTGCAGGAGCCACTTGGTACTATCAAACCAGCTCAACTTGGCACTGGTGCCACCATGGGTCTGGTCACCATCCTGCCTATCGTAGCTTTTCAGGAGCCAGCCGGTCACTCCCAGCCATAGGCCCCCAGACACAAACCTCGGCCCGTTTCCCTGGCAAACAAAAGTAAGCTGCCCCGCTTCTGCATGGCAGATTATAGGAGCTATTTAGTACTATCAAACGAGCCCGACTTGGCACTGGTGCCACCTCAGGTCTGGGAACCATCCTGCGTATCGTGGATTCTAAGGAGCCAGCCGGCCACTCCCAGCCACAGGCGCCCAAACACAAACAACGGCGCTTTTCCCTGGAAAACAAAACTCGCCTGCCAACATTTTGATGGCAGATTGCAGGAGCCACTTGGTACTATCAAATCAGCCCAACTTGGGACTGGTGCCACCATGGGTCTGGTCACCATCCTGCCTATCGTAGCTTTTCAGGAGCCAGCCGGTCACTCCCAGCCATAGGCCCCCAGACAAAAACCTCGGCCCGTTTCCCTGGCATACAAAAGTAAGCTGCCCTGCTTCTGGATGGCAGATTGCAGGAACCACTTGGTACTATCAAACCAGCAAAACTTGGCACTGGTGCCACCTTGGGTCTGGATACCATGCTGCGTATCGTGGATTCTAAGGAGCCAGCCGGCCACTCCCAGCCACAGGCCCCCAAACACAAACAACGGCGCTTTTCCCTGGAAAACAAAACTCGTCTGCCAACTTTTTGATGGCAGATTGCCAGAGCCACTTGGTACTATCAAACCAGCCCAACTTGGCACTGGTGCCACCTTGGGTCTGGGAACCATCCTGCGTATCGTGGATTCTAAGGAGCCAGCCGGCCACTCCCAGCCACAGGCCCCCAAACACAAACCACAGCGCTTTTCCCTGGAAAACAAAATTCGCCGGCCAACTTTTTGATGGCAGATTGCAGGAGCCACTTGGTACTATCAAATCAGCCCAACTTGGCACTGGTGCCACCATGGGTCTGGTCACCATCCTGCTTATCGTAGCTTTTCAGGAGCCAGCCGGTCACTCCCAGCCATAGGCGCCCAGACACAATGCTCTGCCCTTTTCCCTGGCAAACCAAAGTAAGCTGCCCCGCTTCTGGATGGCAGATTGCAGGAACCACTTGGTACTATAAAACCAGCCCGACTTGGCACTGGTGCCACCTCTGGTCTGGGAACCATGCTGCGTATCGTGGATTCTAAGGAGCCAGCCAGCCACTCCCAGCCACAGGCCCCCAAACAAAATCAACGGCGCTTTTCCCTGGAAAACAAAACTCGCCTGCCAAATTTTTGATGGCAGATTGCAGGAGCCACTTGGTACTATCAAACCAGCCCAACTTGACACTGGTGCCACCATGGGTCTGGTCACCATCCTGCCTATCTTAGCTTTTCAGGAGCCAGCCGGTCACTCCCAGCCATAGGCCCCCAGACACAAAGCTCGGCCCGTTTCCCTGGCAAACAAAAGTAAGCTGCCCCGCTTCTGGATGGCAGATTGCAGGAGCCACTTGGTACTATCAAACCAGCCCAACTTGGCACTGGTGCCACCTTGGGTCTGGGAACCATCCTGCGTATCGTGGATTCTAAGGAGCCAGCCGGTCACTCCCAGCCACAGGCCCCCAAACACAAACCACAGCGCTTTTCCCTGGAAAACAAACCCGCCTGCCGACATTTTGATGGCAGATTGCAGGAGCCACTTGCTGCTATCAAATCAGCCCAACTTGGCACTGGTGCCACCATGCGTCTGGTCACCATCCTGCCTATCGTAGCTTTTCAGGAGCCAGCCGCTCACTCCCAGCCATAGGGCCCCAGACACAAATCTCGGCCCGTTTCCCTGGCAAACAAAAGTAAGCTGCCCCGCTTCTGGATGGCAGATTGTAGGACGCACTTGGTACTATCAAACCAGCCCGACTTGGCACTGGTGCCACCTCTGGTCTGGGAACTATGGTGCGTATCGTGGATTCTAAGGAGCCAGCCGGCCACTCCCAGCCATAGGCACCCAAACA